>NC_064925.1:29716516-30022183 GCF_023897955.1 Schistocerca gregaria
TGGAGGCATTCTCTAATCTGTGGACTTTCAGAGTGTTGATGACACACAGAAAATGCATCGGGATTGAATACCACAGGCACTCTTCTGACTTTTCTCCATGAGAGTAATGTCTCAAACTGTCTATGCTTTGATCGATTCCTCAAAGACCAGTAGTAGTTGCCGAAGCACATCTGGAAGCATTCTGTTATATGTGGACCTTCAGAGTGTTGATGAAACACAGAAATTGCATCGGG
The DNA here is from genome assembly GCF_023897955.1 of Schistocerca gregaria. Taxonomy (NCBI): domain Eukaryota; kingdom Metazoa; phylum Arthropoda; class Insecta; order Orthoptera; family Acrididae; genus Schistocerca; species Schistocerca gregaria. The sequence goes on from NC_064925.1 coordinate 29,716,750, forward strand.
ATTGAATACAACAGACACCATTCTGACATTTCTCGATGGTAGTAATGTCTCAAACTGTCTATGCTTTGATCGATTTCTGGAAGACCAGTAGTTGCTTCCGAAGCACATCTGGAAGCATTCTGTAATCTTTGGACCTTCAGAGTGTTGATGAAATACAGAAGTCATCGGGATTGAATACAACAGGCACCATGCGGGCTTTTCTCCATGGGAGTAATAATCTTAAACTGTCTATGCTTTAATCGATTCCTGCAAAACCTGTAGTAGTTTCCGAACAACATTTGGAGGCATTCTGTATCTGTCGACCTTCGGAGTGTTGATGATTCACAGATATTGCATCGGGATTGAATACAACATCCACCATGCGGACTTTTTTCGTGGGAGTAATGTCTCAAATTGACTATGATTTGATCGATTCCTGGAAGACCAGTAGTACTTTCCGAAGCACGTTGGAGGCATTCTTTAATCTGTAGACCTACAGAGTGTTGATGAAACACAGAAATTGTATGGGGTTTGCTTACAACAGGCACCATTGTGACTTTTCTCCATGGATGTAATGTCTCAAACTGTCTACGCTTTGATCGATTCCTGGAAGAAAAGTAGTAGTTTCTGAAGCACATCTGGAGGCATTCTGTAATCTGTGGACCTTCAGAGTGTTGATGAAATACAGAAATGACATCGGGATTGAATACAACAAGCGCCATGCGAACCTTTATCCTTGGGATAATGTCTCAAACTGTATATGCTTTGATCGATTCCTATAAGATCAGTAATAGTTTTGAAGCACATTTGGTTTCATTCGGCAATGTGTGGACCTTCAGAATGTTGATGAAACACAAAAATTTCATCGGGATTCAATACAACATTCACCATTCTGATTTTCTTAATGGGAGTAATGACTCAGATTGTCTATGCTTTGATCGATTCTTGGAAGACCAGTAGTAGTTTCCAAAGCACATCTGGATTCATTCGGTAATGTGTGGACCTTTGGAGTGTTGATGAAACATAGAAATTGTATCGCGATTGAATGCAACAGGCACATTCTGACTTTTCTCCATGGGAGTTATGTCTCAAACTGTCTATGCCTTCATCGATTCCTGGAAGACCAGTAGTAGTTTCCGAAGCACATTTGGGGTCATTCTGTAATCAGTGGACCTTCAGAGTGTTGATGAGATACAGAAGTTCATCGGTATTGAATACAACAGGCACCATGCGGACTTTTCTCCATGGGAGTAATAATCTTAAACTGTGTATGCTTTAATCGATTCCTGCAAGACCTGAAGTAGTTTCCGAACAACATTTGGAGGCATTCTGTATCTGTCGACCTTCGGAGTGTTGATGATTCACAGATATTGCATCGGGATTGAATACAACATCCACCATGCGGACTTTTTTCGTGGGAGTAATGTCTCAAATTGACTATGATTTGATCGATTCCTGGAAGACCAGTAGTACTTTCCGAAGCACGTTGGAGGCATTCTTTAATCTGTAGACCTACAGAGTGTTGATGAAACACAGAAATTGTATGGGGTTTGCTTACAACAGGCACCATTGTGACTTTTCTCCATGGATGTAATGTCTCAAACTGTCTACGCTTTGATCGATTCCTGGAAGAAAAGTAGTAGTTTCTGAAGCACATCTGGAGGCATTCTGTAATCTGTGGACCTTCAGAGTGTTGATGAAATACAGAAATGACATCGGGATTGAATACAACAAGCGCCATGCGAACCTTTATCCTTGGGATAATGTCTCAAACTGTATATGCTTTGATCGATTCCTATAAGATCAGTAATAGTTTTGAAGCACATTTGGTTTCATTCGGCAATGTGTGGACCTTCAGAATGTTGATGAAACACAAAAATTTCATCGGGATTCAATACAACATTCACCATTCTGATTTTCTTAATGGGAGTAATGACTCAGATTGTCTATGCTTTGATCGATTCTTGGAAGACCAGTAGTAGTTTCCAAAGCACATCTGGATTCATTCGGTAATGTGTGGACCTTTGGAGTGTTGATGAAACATAGAAATTGTATCGCGATTGAATGCAACAGGCACATTCTGACTTTTCTCCATGGGAGTTATGTCTCAAACTGTCTATGCCTTCATCGATTCCTGGAAGACCAGTAGTAGTTTCCGAAGCACATTTGGGGTCATTCTGTAATCAGTGGACCTTCAGAGTGTTGATGAGATACAGAAGTTCATCGGTATTGAATACAACAGGCACCATGCGGACTTTTCTCCATGGGAGTAATAATCTTAAACTGTGTATGCTTTAATCGATTCCTGCAAGACCTGAAGTAGTTTCCGAACCACATCTGGAGGGATTCTGTATCTGTGGACCTTCGGAGTGTTGATGAATCACAGAAATTGCATCGGGATTGAATACCACAAGCACTATTCTGACTTTTCTCGATGGGAGTAATAATTTTAAACTGTCTCTGCTTTAATCGATTCCTGCAAAACCTGTAGTAGTTTCCGAACAACATTTGGAGGCGTTCTGTATCTGTGGACCTTCGGATTGTTGGTGAATCACAGAAATTGCATCGGGATTGAATACAACATGCACCATGCGGACTTTTTCCGTGGGAGTAATGTCTCAAATTGTCTTTGATTTGATAGATTCCTGTACATTAAGTAAAATTTTCACAGCTAATTCTTGTTTGCTGGATGTTATTACTGTACTTGCAACATCAGCAAAAATTAGGGGCTCTGTGTCTTCATGATTTTAGAGTGCCAAGTAATTATTGTATGTTATGAACAATAAGGGGCCCAAGACTGAAGCCTGTGGCACACCATTCTTGATATCTTCCCTGTCAGAAGGTCTGTTGATACTCGTAGACTACCTGAATTGTTAATTTCAGCCTTCTGCATTCTTAAAGTTAAATATAAATTAGGTTATTTCTGTACTGTCACACTCATATCACTACACTTAAACTTATGTAGGAGAATTTCATAATCCACAAAGTCAAATCAAAGAATATCCAGGTGAGTTATGATTGGTTATTCAGAGCATTATTCTGAACTTAATTTAATCCGATGTCAAATCACTGTACACTGGTCTTAGCCTCAAACAGAGGTATTTCCATGAGTTTCTGAAGCAGATACTCTAGCTCCATATTTACCCTCCTGAATGACCTGTTAATTCATTCAGTAATGTGTGGAACTTCAGAGTGTTGAAGAGACAAAGAATTTGCATCGGGACTGAATACAACAGGAACCCCTCTGACTCTTGTCCATGGGAGTAATGTCTGTAACTGTCTGTTGTTGATCGACTCCTAGAAGACCAGTAGTAGTTTCCCAAGCACATATGGAGGCATTCTCTAATCTGTGGACCTTCAGAGTGTTGATGAAACACAGAAAATGCATCGGGATTGAATACCACAGGCACTATTCTGACTTATCTACATGGGAGTAATGTCTCAAACTGTCTATGCTTTCATCGATTCCTCAAAGACCAGTAGTAGTTGCCGAAGCACAACCGGAAGCATTGTGTTATTTGTGGACCTTCAGAGTGTTGTTGAAACACAGAAATTGCATCGGGATTGAATACAAAGGACACCATTCTGACATTTCTCCATGGTAGTAATGTCTGAAACTGTCTATGCTTTGATCGATTTCTGGAAGACCAGTAGTTGATTCCGAAGCACATCTGGAGGCATTCTTTAATCTGTGGACCTACAGAGTGTTGATGAAATACAGAAATGGCATCGGGATTGAATACAACAGGCGTCATGCTAACCTTTATCCTTGGGATAATGTCTCAAACTGTCTATGCTTTGATCGATTTCTGGAAGACCGGTAGTTGTTTCCGAAGCACATCTGAAGGCATTCTGAAATCTTTGGACCTTCAAGGTGTTGATGAAATACAGAAGTTCATCGGGATTGAATACAACAGGCACCATGCGCACTTTTCTCCATGGGAGTAATCATCTTAAACTGTGTATGCTTCAATCGATTCCTGCAAGACCTGTAGTAGTTTCCGAACCACATCTGGAGGGATTCTGTATCTGTGGACCTTCGTAGTGTTGATGAATCACAGAAATTGCATCGGAATTGAATGCAACATGCACCATGCGGACTTTTTTCGTGGGAGTAACGTCTCAAATTGTCTATGATTTGATCGATTCCTGGAAGACCAATAGTACTTTCCGAAGAACATCTGGAGGCATTCTTTAACCTGTGGACCTACAGAGTGTTGATGAAACACGGAAATTGTATGGGAATTGATTACAACAGGCACCATTCTGACTTTTCTCTATGGATGTAATGTCTCAAACTGTCTACGCTTTGATCGATTCCTGGAAGACCAGTAGTATTTTCTGAAGCACATCTGGAGGCATTCTGTAATCAGTGGACCTTCAGAGTGTTGATGAAATACAGAAATGGCATCGGGATTGAATACTACAGGCGCCATGCGGACCTTTATCTATGGGATAATGTCTCAAACTGTCTACGCTTTGATCGATTCCTATAAGACCAGTAGTAGTGTCCGAAGCACATCTCGATTCATTCGGTAAAGTGTGGACCTTCAGAGTGGTAATGAAACATAGAAATTGCATAGGGATTGAATGCAACCGGCACCATTCTGACTTTTCTCCGTGGCAGTTATGTCTCAAATTGTCCATGACTTGATCGATTCCTGGAAGACCAGTAGCGGTTTCCGAAGCATATCTGCAGCCATTCTGTAATCTGTGGACCTACAGAGTGTTGATGAAACACAGAAATTGCTTCGGGATTGAATACAACAGGCACCATTCTGACTTTTTTTAATGGGAGTCATGACTCAACCTGGCTATGCTTTGATCGATTCCTTGAAAACCAGTAGTAGTTTCCGAAGCACATCTGGAGGCATTCTGTAATCTTAGGACCTTCAGAGTGTTGATAAAACACAGATATTGCATCAGGATTGAATACAACAGGCACCATTCTGACTCTCCTCCATGGGAGTAATGTCCGCAACTGTCTGTTGTTGATCGATTCCTGGAAGACCAGTAGCGGTTTCCGAAGCACATCTGCAGGCATTCTGTAATCTGTGGACCTTCAGAGTGTTGATGAAACACAGATATTGCATCAGGATTGAATGCAACAGGCACCATTCTGACTTTTCTCCGTGGCAGTTATGTCTCAAATTGTCCATGACTTGATCGATTCCTGGAAGACCAGTGGCGGTTTCCGAAGCACATCTGCAGGCATTCTGTTATCTGTGGACATTCAGAGTGTTGATGAAACACAGAAATTGCATCGGGATTGAATACAATAGACACCACTCTGACATTTCTCCATGGTAGTAATGTCTCAAACTGTCTATGCTTTGATCGATATCTGGAAGACCAGTAGTTGCTTCCGAAGCACGTCTGGAGGCATTCTGTAATCTTTGGACCTTCAGAGTGTTGATGAAATACAGAAGTTCATCGGGATTGAATACAACAGGCACCATGAGGACTTTTCTCCATGGGAGTAATAATCTTAAACTGGCTATGCTTTAATCGATACCTGCAAAACCTGTAGTAGTTTCCGAACAACATTTGGAGGCATTCTGTATCTGTCGACCTTCGGAGTGTTGATGAATCACAGAAATTGTATCGGGATTGAATACAACATCCACCATGCGGACTTTTTTCGTGGGAGTAATGTCTCAAATTGTCTATGATTTGATCGATTCCTGGAATATCAGTAGTACTTTCCAAAGCACATCTGGAGGCATTCTTTAATCTGTAGACCTACAGAGTGTTGATGAAACACAGAAATTGTATGGGGTTTGCTTACAACAGGCACCATTCTGACTTTTCTCCATGGATGTAATGTCTCAAACTGTCTACGCTTTGATCTATTCCTGGAAGAAAAGTAGTAGTTTCTGAAGCACATCTGGAGGCATTCTGTATTCTGTGGACCTTCCGAGTGTTATTGAAATACAGAAATGACATCGAGATTGAATACAACAGGCGCCATGCGAACCTTTATCCTTGGGATAATGTCTCAAACTGTATATGCTTTGATCGATTCCTATAAGATCAGTAATAGTTTTGAAGCACATCTGGTTTCATTCGGTAATGTGTGGACCTTTAGAATGTTAATGAAACAGAGAAATTTCATCGGGATTCAATACAACATTCACCATTCTGACTTCTGGGAGTAATGACTCAAATTGTCTATGGTTTGATCGATTCTTGGAAGACCAGTAGTAGTTTCCAAAGGGCATCTGGATTAATTCGGTAATGTGTTTATCTTTGGAGTGTTGATGAAACATAGAAAGTGAATCGGGATTGAATGCAACAGGCACATTCTGTCTTTTCTCCATGGGAGTTATGTCTCAAACTGTCTATGCCTTCATCGATTCCTCAAAGACCAGTAGTAGTTTCCGAAGCACATCTCGAAGCATTCGGTAATCTGTGGACCTACACAGTGTTGTTCAAAACACAGAAATTCCATCGGTAGTGAATAGAACCGGCACCATTCAGACTTTTCTCCATATGAGTTATGTCTCATATTGTCTATGACTTGATCGATTCCCTGAAGACCAGTAGTAGCTTCCAAAGCACATCTCTAGGCATTCTGAAATCTGTAGACCTTCAGAGTGGTTGATGAAGCTCAGAAATTGCATCGGGATTGAATACAACAGGCACCATTCTGACTTTTCTCATCGGGAGTAATGTCTCATACTGTCTACGCTTTGATCGAGTCCTGGAAGACCAGTAGTAGTTTCCCAAGCACATATGGAGGCATTCTCTAATCTGTGGAACTTCAGATTGTTGATGAAACACAGAAAATGCATCGGGATTGAATACCACAGGCACCATTCTGACTTTTCTCCATGGATGTAATGTCTCAAACTCTCTACGCTTTCATCGATTCCTGGAAGACCAGTAGTAGTTCCTGAAGCACATCTGGAGGCATTCTGTAATCTGTGAACCTTCAGAGTGTTGATGAAATACAGAGTTGGCATCGGGATTGAATACAACAGGCGTCATGCGAACCTTTATCCTTGGGATAATGTCTCAAACTGTCTATGCTTTGATCGATTCCTATAAGACCAGTAGTAGTTTTCGAAGCACATCTGGATTCATTCGGTAATGTGTGGACCTTTGGAGTGTTGATGAAACATAAAAATTGCATCGGGTTTGAATGCAACAGGTACATTCTGTCTTTTCTCCATGGGAGTTATGTCTCAAATTGTCTATGCCTTCATCGATTCCTGGAAGACCAGTAGTAGTTTCCGAAGCACATCTTGAAGCACTCTGTAATCTGTGCTTCTTCAGAGTGTTGTTCAAACACAGAAATTGCTTCGGCATTGAATACAACAGGCACCATTCTGACTTTTTTCAATGGGAGTCATGACTCAACCTATCTATCCTTTGATCGATTCCTGGAAGACCAGTAGTAGTTTGCGAAGACATCTGGATTCATTCAGTGATGTGTGGACCTTCAGAGTGTTGATGAAACACAGAAAATGCATTGGGATTGAATACCACAGGCACTATTCTGACTTTTCTCCATGGGAGTAATGTCTCAAACTGTCTATTCTTTGATCGATTCCTCAAAGACCAGTAGTAGTTGCCGAAGCACATCTGGAGGCATTCTGTTATCTGTGGACCTTCAGAGTGTTGGTGAAACACAGTCATTGCATCAGGATTGAATACAACGGGCACCATTCTGACTTCTCTCAATGGGAGTAATGTCTCAATTGTCTATGTTTTGGTCGATTCCCCGAAGACCAGTAGTCGTTTCCGAAGCAAATCTGGATTCATTCGGTAATGTGTGCACCTTCAGAGTGTTAATGAAACATAGAAATTGCATCGGGATTGAATAGAACAGGCACCATTCTGACTCTTCTCCATGGGAGTGATGCCTCTAACTGTCTGTTGTTCGATCGATTCCTGGAAGACCAGTAGGAGTTTCCCAAGCACAAATGGAGGCATTCTCTAATCTGTGGACCTTTAGAGTGTTGATGAAACACAGGAAATGCATCGGGATTGAATACAACTGACACTATTCTCACTTTTCCAAATGGGGGTAATGTCTCAAACTGTCTATGCTTTCATCGATTCCTCAAACACCAGTAGTAGTTTCCGAAGCACATCTGGAGGGATTCTGTTATCTGTGGACCTTCAGAGTGTTGATGAAACTCAGCAATTGCATCGGGATTGAATACAATAGGCGCCATGAGGACTTTTATCCATGGGATAATGTCTCAACTGTCTACCATTTGATCGATACCTGGAACACCTACAGTAGTTTCCGAAGCACATCTGGAGGCATTCTTTAGTCTGTGGACCTTCAGAGTGATGATGAAACATAGAAATTGCATCCTGATTGATTACATCTGGCACCATCGTGACTTTTCTCAATGGGAGTAATGTCGCAATTGTCTATGCTTTGGTCGATTCCTTCGAAGACCAGTAGTTGTTTCTGAAGCACATCTGGAGGAATTCTGTAACCTGTGGACCTTCTGAGTGTTAATAAAACTAAGAAATTGCATCGGGATTGAATACAGCAGGCACCATGCGGACTTTTTTTCATAGGAGTAATGTCTCAAACTGTCTATGCTTTGATCGAGTCCTGGAAGACCAGTAGTAGTTTCCGAAGCACATTTGGGGGCATTCTGTAATATGTGCACCATCAGAGTATCGATGAAACACAGATATTGCATCACGATTGAATACAACAGGCACCATTCTGACTCTTCTCCATGGGAGTAATGTCTCAAACTGTCTATGCCTTGATCGGTTCCAGGAAGACCAGGAGTTGTTTCCCAAGCGCATCTGGTGGCATTCTGTATTCTGTGAACCTTCAGAGTGTTGATGAAACACAGAAATTGCATCGGAATTGAAATCAACAGGCACCATTCTGACAATTCTCCATGGGAGTAATGTCTAAAACTGTCTATGCTTTAATCGTTTCCTGGAAGACCAGTAGTAGTTTCCGAAGAACATCTGGAGGCATTCTGTAATTTTTGGACCTTCAAAGTGTTGATGAAACTCAGAAATTGCATCGGGAGTGAATACAACAGGCACCATGCCAACTTTTTTTCCATGGGAGTCATGTCTCAAACTGTCTATGCTATGATCGATCCCTGGAAGACCAGTAGTAGTTTCCGAAGCACATCTGGAGACATTCTCTAATCTGTGGACCTTCAGAGTGTTGACGAAACACAGAAATTGCATCGGAATTGAATACAACAAACACCATTCTGACATTTCTCCATGGGAGTATTGTCTAAAACTGTCTATGCTTTGATCGATCCATGGAAAACTAGTAGTACTTTCCGAAGCACATCTGGATTCATTCGGTAATGTGTGGACATTCAGAGTGTTGATGAACCGTAGAAATTGCATCGGGATTGAATACAACAGGCACCATGCAGACTTTTTTCCTCGGGAGTATTGTCTCAAACTGTCTACCCTTTGATCGATACCTGGAAGACCAATAGTAGTTTCCGAAGCACATCTGGAGGCATTCTTTAGTCTGTGGACCTTCAGAGTGATGATGAAACACAGAAATTGCATCGGGATTGAATACAACAGGCACCATTCTGACTTTTTAAATGGGAGTCATGACCCAACCTGTCTATGCTTTGATCGATTCCTGGAAGACCAGTAGTAGTTTCCGAAGCACATCAGAAAGCATTCTGTAATCTGTTGACCTACAGAGTGTTGTTCAAACACAGAAATTGCATCGGGATTGAATACGACGGACACGCTTCTGACTTTTCTCAATGGGAGTAATGTCCCAACCTGTCTATGCTTTGATCCATTTTTGGAAGACCAGTAGTAGTTTCCGGAACACATCTGGAGGCATTCTGTAATCTGTGGACCTTCAGAGAGTTGATGAAACACAGAAATTGCATTGGGATTAAATACAACAGTCACCATTCTGACTTTTCTCAATGGGAGTAATCTCTCAAAATGTCTATGATTTTATCGGTTCCGAGAAGACCAGTAGTAGTTTCCGAGGCTCATCTGGATTCATTTGGTAATGTGAGGACGTTCAGTGTGTTGATGAAACATAGAAATTGCATCAGGAATGAATACAACAGGCACCATGCAGACATTTCTCTTAATGTGGGTAATGTCTCAAATTGTCTATGCTTTGATCGATTCCTGGAAGACCTTTAGTAGTATCCGAAGCACATCTGGAGGCATTCTGCAAACTGTGGACCTTCAGAGTGTTGATGAAACACAGAAATTGCATCGTGATTGAATACAACTGGCACCATGCGACTTTTCTACATGCGAATAATGTCCTGATTGAATACAACAGAAATGATTCTGACTTTTCTCAATGGGAGTAATGTCCCAACCTGTCTATGCTTTGATCCATTCTTGGAAGACCAGTAGTAGTTTCCTAAACACATCTGGACGAATCCTGTAATGTGTCGACCTTCAGAGTGTTGATGAAACGCAGAAATTGCATCGGCACTGATTACAACAAGCAGCATTCTGACATTTCTCCACGGGAGTGATGTCTCAAACAGTATAAGCTTAAATCGATTCCTGGAAGACGAGTTGTAGTTTCCGAAGCAAATCTGAAGGCATTCTGTAATCTGTGGACCTTCAGCGTGTTATTGAAACACAGACTTTGCATTATGATTGAATACAACATCCACCATTCTGACTTTTCTTCATGGGAGTAATGTCTCAAATTGTCTATGCTTTGATCGAGTCCAGGATGACCAGTAGTAGTTTCCGAAGCACATCTGGAGGCATTCTGAAATTTGTGGACCTTCAGAGTGTTGATGAAACACAGAAATTGCACCGAGATTGAATACAACAGGCATCATTCTGACTTTTCTCTATGTAAGTAATGTCTCAAACTGTCTATGCTTTGATCGATTCCTGGAAGACCAGTAGTATCTTCCGAAGCAGATCATGAGGCATTCTGTAATCTGTGGACTTCAGAGTGTTGATGTAACACAGAAATTCCATCGTGATTGAATACAAGAGGCACCATTCTGAGTTTTCTCCATGGGAGTAATGTCTCAAACTGTCTACGCTTTAATCGATTCCTGGAAGAACAGTAGTAGTTTCTGAAGCACGTCTGGAGGCATTATGTAATCTGTGGACCTTCAGAGTGTTGATGAATACAGAAATGGCATCGGGATTGAATACAACAGGCGCCATGCGGACTTTTTTCTATGGGAGTAATGTCTCAAATTGTCTATGCTTTGATCGATTCCTGGAAGCCCAGTAGCAGATTCCGAAGCACATCTCAAAGCATTCTGTAATCTGTGGACCTTTAGAGAGTTGTTCAAACTTAGAAATTGCGTCGGTATCGAATACAACAGGCACCATTCTCACTTTTCTCCATGGGAGTAATGTCTCAATTGTCTATGCCTGGATCGATTCCTCGAAGACCAGTAGTTGTTTCCGAAGCACGTCTGGATTCGTTCGGTAATCTGTGGACCATCAGAGTGTTGACGATACGTAGAAATTGCATCGAGATTGAATATAACAGGCACCATTTTGACTTTTCTCCTCGGGAGTAATGTCTCAATCTGTCTATGCTTTGATCGATTCCTGGAAGACCAGTAGTAGTTTCCAAAGCACATCTGGAGGCATTGTGTAATCTGTGGACCTTCAGAGTGTTGATGAAATACAGAAATGGCATCGGGTTTGAATACAACAGGCGCCATGCGGACTATTACCCATGGGATAATATCTCAAACTGTCTACGATTTGATGGATTCCTATAAGACCAGTAGTTGTTTCCGAAGCACATCTGGATTCTTTTGATAATGTGGAGACCTTCAGAGTGTTGATGAAACACAGAAATTGCATCGGGATTGAATACAACAGTCACCATTCTGACTTTTCTCCATCGGAGTACTAACTCTATCTGTCTATGCTTTGATCGTGTCCTGGATGACCAGTAGTAGTTTCCGAAGCACATCTTGAGGCATTCTGTATTCTGTGGAGCTTCAGAGTGTTGATGAAACACAAAAGTTGCATCGGGATTGAATACAACATCCACCATTCTGACTTTTCTCAATGGGGGTAATGTCTCAAACTGTCTAAGCTTTGATCGATTCCTCGAAGACCAGTAGTTGTTTCCGCAGCACATCTGGATTCATTCGGTAATCTGTGGACCATCAGAGTGTTGACGAAACGTAGAAATTGCATCGGGATTGAATACAACAGGCACCATTCTGACTTTTCTTCTCGGGAGTAATTTCTCAATCTGTCTATGCTTTGATCGATTCCTGGAAGAACAGTAGTAGTTTCCAAAGCACATCTGGAGGCATTGTGTAATCTGTGGACCTTCAGAGTGTTGATGAAATACAGAAATGGCATCGGGTTTGATAACAACAGACGCCATGCGTACTTTTATCCCTGGGATAATATCTCAAACTGTCTACGACTTGATCGAATCCTATAAGACCAGTAGTAGATTCCGAAGCACATCAGGATTCATTCGGTAATGTGTGGACCTTCAGAATGTTAATGAAACACAGAAATTGCATCGGCAGTCAATACAACAGGCACCATTCTGACTTTTCTCCATGGGAGTTATGTCTCAATCTGTCTATGCTTTGATCGATTCCTGGAAGACCAGTAGTAGTTTCCGAAGCACATCTGGATTCATTCGGTAATGTGTGGACCTTCATAATGTTGATGTAACACAGAAATTGCATCGGGATTAAACACAACAGGCACCATTCTGACTTTTCTCCATGGGAGTTATGTCTCAAACTGTCTATGCTTTGATCGATTACTGGAAGTCAAGTAGTAGTTTCCGAAGCACATTTGAAGGCATTCTGTAATCTGTGAACCTTCAGAGTGTTGATGAAACACAGAATTTGCATCGGAATTGAATTCAACAGGCACCATTCTGACAATTCTCCATGGGAGTAATGTCTAAAGCTGTCTATGCTTTGATCGTTTCCTATAAGACCAGTAGTAGTTTCCGAAGAACATCTGGAGGCATTCTGTAATTTTGGGACCTTCAGAGTGTTGATGAAACTCAGAAATTGCATCGGGAGTGAATACAACAGGCACCATGCCAACTTTTTTCCATAGGAGTAATGTCTCAAACTGTCTATGCTTTCATTGATACCTGGAGGACCAGTAGTAGTTTCCGTAGCACATCTGGAGACATTCTGTAATCTGTGGACATTCAGAGTGTTGATGAAAATCAAAAATAGCATCGGGACTGAATATAAGAGGCACCACTCTGACTTTTCTCCATGGGAGTAATGTCTCAAATTGGATATGTTTTGATCGAGTCCTGGAAGACCAGTAGTAGTTTCCGAAGCACATCTCTAGTCATTCTGTAATCTCTATACCTTCAGAGTATTGATGAAACTCAGAAATTGCATCGGGATTGAATACAATTGGGGCCATGAGGACTTTTATCCATGGGATAATGTCTCAAACTTTCTACGCTTTGATCGACTCCTGGAAGACCAATAGTAGTTTCCGAAGCACATCTGAAGGAATTCTTTAGTCTGTGGACCTTCAGAGTGATGATGAAACACAGATATTTCATCCTGATTGATTACAACAGGCACCATCCTGACTTTTCTCAATGGGAGTAATGTCTCAATTGTCTGTTCCTTGATCGATTAATGGAAGACCAGTAGTTGTTTCCGAAGCACATCTGGATTCATTCGGTAATCTGTGGACCTTCAGAGTGTTGACGTAACATAGAAATTGCAACGGGATTGAACACAACAGGCACCATTCTGACTTTTCTCCTCGGGAATAATGTCTCAATCTGTCTGTTGTTTGATCGTTTCCTGGAAGACCAGTAGTAATTTCCGAAGAACATCTGGAGGCATTGTGTAATCTGTGGACCTTCAGAGTGTTGATAAAATACAGAAACGGCATCGGGTTTGAATATAACAGGCGCCATGCGGACTTTTATCCATGGGATAATATCTCAAACTGTCTACGCTTTGATCGATTCCTGGAAGACCAGTAGTAGTTTCCGAAGCACATCTGGAGGCATTCTGAAACCTGTGGACCTTCAGAGTGTTAATAAAACTAAGGAATTGCATCGATATTGAATACAACAGGCACCATGCGGACTTTTTTCCATGGGAGTAATGTCTCGAACTGTCTATGCATTGATTGATTCCTCGAAACCCAGTAGTTGTTTCCGAAGCACATCTGGATTCATTCGGTAATGTGTGGACCTTCAGAATGTTGATGAAACACAGAAAAGAAATCGGGATTAAACACAAAAGATACCATTCTGACTTCCCTCAATGGGAATAATGACTCAAACTAACTATGTTTGATCGATTCTTGGAAGGCCAGTAGTAGTTTCCAAAGCACATCTGAAGGCATTCTGTAACCTGTGGACCTTCAGAGTGTTGATGAATGACAGAAATTGCATCGGGATTGAACACAACATGCACCATTATGACTTTTCCCCATGGGAGTTATGTCTCAAACTGTCTATGCTTTGATCGAATACTGGAAGACAAGTAGTAGTTTCCGAAGCACATTTGGAGGCATTGTGTAATCTGTGGACCTTCAGTGTGTTGATGTGACACAGACATGGCATCGGGATTGAATACAACAGGAACCATTCTGTCTTTTTTCAATGGGAGTAATGTCTCAAACCGTCTAAGCTTTGATCGCTTCTTGGAAGACCACTAGTAGCTTTCGAAGCACATCTGAAGGCATTCTGTAACCTGTGGACCTTCAGAGTGTTGATGAATCACAGAAATTGCATCGGGATTGAACACAACATGCACCATGCCGACTTTTTTCCATGGGAGTACTGTCTCAAATTGTCTACGCTTTGATCGATTCCTGGAAGACCCGTAGAAGTTTCCGAAGCACATCTGGAGGCATTCTGTAATCTGTGGACTTTAAGAGTGTTGTTGAAACACAGAAATTGCATCGGGATTGAATACAACAGGCACCATTTTGATTTTCCTCTATGGGAGTAATTTCTCAAACTGCCTATGCTTTGATCGATTCCTGGAAGACCAGTAGTAGTTTCCGAAGCACATCTGGAGGCAGTCTGTAATCTGTGGAGCTTCAGAGTGTTAATGAAACACAGAAATTGCATCGGGACTTAATACAATAGGCACCATTATCACTTTTCTCCATGGGTGTAATGTCTCAAATTGTCTATGCTTTGATCGATTCCTGGAACACCAGTAGTAGCTACCGAAGCACATCTGGAGGCATTTTGTAATCTGTGGACCTTCAGAGTGTTGATGAAAGACATAAATTGCATCAGGATTGAATACAACCGGCACCATACTGACTTCTCTCAATGCTAGTAATGTATCAAACTGTGTATACTTTGATCGATTCCTGGAAGACCAGTAGTATCTTCCGAAGCTCATCTGGAGGAATTCTGTATCTGTGGACCTTCGGAGTGTTGATGAAACACAGAAATTGCATCGGGATTGAATACAACATGCACCATTCTGACTTTTCTCAATAGGTGTAATGTCTCAAACTGTCTAAGCTTTGATCGATTCCTGGAAGACCAGTAGTAGTTTCCAAAGCACATCTGGAGGCATTCTGTAACCTGTGGACCTTCAGAGTGTTAATAAAACTAAGGAATTGCATCGGTATTGAATACAACAGGCACCATGCGGACTTTTTTCCATGGGAGTAATGTCTCGAACTGTCTATGCTTTGATCGATTCCTCGAAGCCCAGTAGTTGTTTCCGAAGCACATCTGGATTCATTCGGTAAAGTGTGGACCTTCAGAAAGTTGATGAAACACAGAAATGGCATCGGGATTAAATACGAAAGATACCATTCTGACTTCTTTCAATGGGATTAATGACTCAAACTAACTATGTTTGATCGATTCTTGGAAGGCCAGTAGTAGTTTCAAAGCACATCTGAAGGCATTCTGTAACCTGTGGACCTTCAGAGTGTTGATGAATGACAGAAATTGCATCGGGATTGAACACAACATGCACCATTATGACTTTTCCCCATGGGAGTTATGTCTCAAACTGTCTATGCTTTGATCGAATACTGGAAGACAAGTAGTAATTTTCGAAGCAAATTTGGAGGCATTGTGTAATCTGTGGACCTTCAGTGTGTTGATGTGACACAGACATGGCATCGGGATTGAATACAACAGGAACCATTCTGTCTTTTTTCAATGGGAGTAATGTCTCAAACTGTCTAAGCTTTGATCGCTTCTTGGAAGACCACTAGTAGCTTCCGAAGCACATCTGAAGGCATTCTGTAACCTGTGGACCTTCAGAGTGTTGATGAATCACAGAAATTGCATCGGGATTGAACACAACATGCACCATGCCGACTTTTTTCCATGGGAGTACTGTCTCAAATTGTCTACGCTTTGATCGATTCCTGGAAGACCAGTACTAGTTTCCGAAGCACATCTGGAGGCATTCTGTAATCTGTGGACCCTCAGAGTGTTGATGAAACACAGAAATTGCATCGGGATTGAGTACAAAAGGCACCATGCTGACTTTTTCCCATGGGACTAACGTCTCAAACTCTCTATACTTTGATCGATCCCTGCAAGACCAGTAGTAGTTTCCGGAGCACATCTGGAGGCATTCTGTATCTGCGGACCTTCGGACTGTTGATGAATCACAGAAATTGCATCGGGACTGAATACAACATGCACCATGCCGCCTTTTTTCCATGGGAGTAATGTCTCAAATTGACTATGATTTGATCGATACCTGGAAGACCAGTAGTAGTTTCCGAAGCACATCTGGAGGTATTCTATAGTCTGTGGACTTTGAGAGTGTTGATTAAACACAGAATTTACATCGGGATTGATTACAACAGGCACCATTCTGACTTTTTCTCCATGGGAGTAATGTCTCAAACTGTCTATGCTTTGATGGATTCCTGGAAGACCCGTAGAGGTTTCCGAAACACATCTGGAGGCATTCTGTAATCTGTGGACCTTCAGAGTGTTGATGAAACACAGAAATTGCATCGGGATTGAATACAACAGGCACTATTCTGACTTTTCTCAATGGGAGTAATGTCTCAAACTGTCTATGATTTGATTGATTCCTCGAAAACCAGTTGTAGTTTCAGAGGCACATCTAGAGACATTCTGTAATCTGTGGACCTTCAGTGTGTTGAAGAAACACAGAAATTGCATCGGGACTGATTACAACACGCAGCATTCTGACTTTTCTCTACGGGAGTAATGTCTCAACCTGTCTATGCTTTGATCGATTCCTGGAAGACCCGTAGTAGTTTCCGAAGCACATCTGGAGGCATTCTGTAATCTGTGGACCCTCGGAATGTTGATGAAACACAGAAATTGCATCGGGATTGAATACAACAGGCACCATTCTGACTTTTCTCAATGGGAGTAATGTCTCAAACTGTCTATGCTTTGATCTATTTATGGAAGACCAGTAGTAGTTTCCGAAGCAGATCTTGAGGCATTCTGTATCTGCGGACCTTCGGACTGTTGATGAATCACTGAAATTGCATCGGGACTGAATACAACCTGCACCATGCGGACTTTTTTCCATGGGAGTAACGTCTCAAATTGTCTATGCTTTGATCGATTCTTGGAAGACCAGTAGTAGTTTCCGAAGGACATCTGGAGGCATTCTGTAATCTGTGGACCTTCATAGTTTTGATGAAACACAGAAACTGCATCGGGACTGATTACAATTAGTAGCATTCTGATTTTTCTCAACAGGGGTAACGTCTCAAACTGAATATGCTTTAATCGATTCCTGGAAGACGAGTAGTAGTTTCCGAAGCCCATCTGGAGGCATTCTGTATTTTGTGGACCTTCAGGGTGTTGATGAAAAACAGAATTTGCATCGGGATTGAATAGAACATGCACCGTTTTGACTTTTCTCCATGGGAGTCATGTCTCAAACTGTCTATGCTTTGATCTATTTCTGGAAGACCAGTAGTAGTTTCCGAAGCAGATCTTGAGCCATGCTCTATCTGCGGACCTTCGGACTGTTGATGAATCACAGAATTGCATCTGACTGAATACAACATGCACCATGCGGACTTTTATCCATGGGAGTAACGTCTCAAATTGTCTATGCTTTGATCGATTATTGGAAGACCAGTAGTAGTTTCCAAAGCACATCTGGAGGCATTCTGTAATCTGTGGACCTACAGGGTGTTGATGAAACACAGAAATTGCATCGGGATTGAATACAACAGGCACTATTCTGACTTTTCTCAATGGGAGTAATGTCTCAAACTGTCTGTGATTTGATCAATTCCTGAAAGGCCAGTAGTAGTTTCCGAAGCACATCTGGAGGCATTCTGTAATCTGTGGACCTTCATAGTGTTGATGAAACACAGAAATAGCCTCGGGATTGAATACAACAGGCACCATTCTGGCTTTTCTCAATGGGAGTAACGTCTCAAACTGTCTATGCTTTGATCGATTCTCGGAAGACCAGTAGTAGTTTCCAAAGCAGATCTGGATTTATTCGGTAATGTGTGGACCTTCAGTGTGTTGATGAAACATAGATATTGCATGGGGATTGAATGCTACTGGCACCGTTCT
This sequence comes from Schistocerca gregaria, assembly GCF_023897955.1. Classification (NCBI taxonomy): domain Eukaryota; kingdom Metazoa; phylum Arthropoda; class Insecta; order Orthoptera; family Acrididae; genus Schistocerca; species Schistocerca gregaria. The sequence continues at coordinate 29,735,210 of NC_064925.1, forward strand.
GACTTTTCTCCATAGGAGTTATGTCTCAAACTGTCTATGCTTTGATCTATTTCTGGAAGACCAGTAGTAGTTTCCGAAGCAGATCTTGAGCTATTCTGTATCTGCGGACCTTCGGACTGTTGATAAATCACAGAAATTGCATCGGGACTGAATACAACAGGCACCATTCTGGCTTTTCGCAATTGGAGTAATGTCTCAAATTGTCTATGATTTGATCAATTCCTGGACGGCCAGTAGTAGTTTCCGAAGCACATCTGGAGGCATTCTGTAATCTGTGCACCTTAAGAGTGTTGATGAAACACAGAAATTGCTTCGGGATTCAATACAACAGGCAGCATCCTGTCTTTTCTCTTAATGGGGGTACTTTCTCAAACTGTCTATGTTTTGATCGATTCCTGGAAGACCTGTAGTAGCATCCGAAGCACATCTGGAGGAATTCTGAACCTGTGGACCTTCAGAGTGTTGATGAAACACAGAAATTGCATCGGGATTGAATACAACAGGCACCATTATGACGTGTCTCCATTTCACATATGTCTGAAACTGTCTACGTTTTGATCGATTCCGGGAAGACCAGTAGTAGATTCTGAAGAACATCTGGAGGCATTCTGTAATCTGTGGACCTTTGGAGTGTTTGTGGAACACAGAAATTGCATCGGTATTGAATACAACAGGCACTAACTGACTTTTCTCAATGGGAGTAATGTCTCAAACTGTCTATGATTTGATCGATTCCTCGAAGACCAGTTGTAGTTTCAGAGGCACATCTAGAGACATTCTGTAATCTGTGGACCTTCAGAGTGTTGATGATACACAGAAATTGCATCCGGATTGAATACAACAGGCATCATTCTGGCTTTTCTCCATAGGAGTTATGTCACAAACTGTCTGAGCTTTGATCGATTCCTGGAAGACCAGTAGTAGTTTCCGAAGCACATTTGGAGGCATTCTGTAATCTGTGGACCTTCAGTGTGTTGATGTAACACAGACATTGCATCGGGATCGAATACAACAGGAAGCATTCTGACTTTTTTCAATGGGAGTAGTGTCTCAAACTGTCTAAGCTTTGATCGATTCTTGGAAGACCAGTAGTAGCTTCCGAAGCACATCTGGAGGCATTCTGTAACCTGTGGACATTCAGAGTGTTGATGAATTACAGAAATTGCATCGGGATTGAACACAACATGCACCATGCGGACTTTTTTCCATGGGAGTAATGTCTCAAATTGTCTATGCTTTGATCGATACCTGGAAGACCAGTAGTAGTTTCCGAAGCACATCTCTAGGAACTCTGAAAGCTTTGGACCTTCAGAGCGTTGATGAAACACAGATATTGCATCGGGATTCAATACAACAGGCACAATTCTGACTTTCCGCAATTGGAGTAATGTCTCAAATTGTCTACAATTTGATCAATTCCTAGACGGCCAGTAGTAGTTTCCGAAGCACATCTGGAGGCATTCTGTAATCTGTGGACCTTCAGCGTGTTGATGAAACACAGAAATTGCCTCGGGATTCAATACAACAGGCAGCATAATGACTTTTCTCTTAATGGGGGTACTTTCTCAAACTGTCTACGTTTTGATCGATTCCGGGAAGACCAGTAGTAGTTTCTAAAGAACATCTGGAGGCATTCTGTAATCTGTGGACCTTTGGAGTGTTTGTGGAACACAGAAATTGCATAGGTATTGAATACAACAGGCACCATGCGGACTTTTCTACATGGGAGTAAAGTCTCAAACTGTCTACGCTTTGATCGAATCCTGGAAAACCAATAGTAGTTTCCGAAGCACATCTGGAGGCATTCTGTAATCTGTGGACCTTCATAGTTTTGATGAAACACAGAAACTGCATCGGGACTGATTACAATTAGTAGCATTCTGATTTTTCTCAACAGGGCTAACGTCTCAAACTGAATATGCTTTAATCGATTCCTGGAAGACGAGTAGTAGTTTCCGAAGCCCATCTGGAGGCATTCTGTATTTTGTGGACCTTCAGGGTGTTGATGAAAAACAGAATTTGCATCGGGATTGAATAGAACAGGCACCGTTTTGACTTTTCTCCATGGGAGTCATGTCTCAAACTGTCTATGCTTTGATCTATTTCTGGAAGACCAGTAGTAGTTTCCGAAGCAGATCTTGAGCCATGCTCTATCTGCGGACCTTCGGACTGTTGATGAATCACAGAATTGCATCTGACTGAATACAACATGCACCATGCGGACTTTTATCCATGGGAGTAACGTCTCAAATTGTCTATGTTTTGATCGATTCTTGGAAGACCAGTAGTAGTTTCCAAAGCACATCTGGAGGAATTCTAAACCTGTGGACCTTCAGAGTGTTGATGAAACACAGAAATTGCATCGGGATTGTATACAACAGGCACTGTTCTGACTTTTCTCTATGGGAGTAACGTCTAAAACTGTCTATGCTTTGATCGATTCTTGGAAGACCAGTAGTGGTTTCCAAAGCAGATCTGGATTTATTCGGAAATGTGTGGACCTTCAGTGTGTTGATGAAACATAGATATTGCATGGAGATTGAATGCTACAGGCACCATTCTGACTTTTCTCCATAGGAGTTAGGTCTCAAAGTGTCTACGCTTTGATAGATTCCTGGAAGACCAGTAGAAGCTTCTGAAGCACATTTGGAGGCATTCTGTAATCTGTGGACCTTCAGTGTGTTGATGTAACACAGACATTGCATCGGGATTGAATACAACAGGAACCATTCCGACTTTTTTCAATGGGAGTAGTGTCTCAAACTGTCTAAGCTTTGATCGATTCTTGGAAGACCAGTAGTAGTTTCCGAAGCACATCTGGAGGCATTCTGTAATCTGTGCACCTTAAGAGTGTAGACGAAACACAGAAATTGCCTCGGGATTCAATACAACAGGCAGCATCCTGACTTTTCTCTTAATAGGGGTACTTTCTCAAACTGTCTATGTTCTGACTTTTCTACATGGGAGTAATGTCTCAAACAGTCTATGTTTTGATCGATTCCTTGAAGACACGTAGTAGCTTCCAAAGCACATCTGGAGGCATTCTGTAATCTGTGGACCTTCAGAGTGTTGATGAAACACAGAAATTGCCTCGGGATTGAATACAACATTCACCATTCTGGCTTTTCTCGATGGGAGTAATGTCTCAGACTGTCTATGCTTTGATCGATTCTGGGAAGACCAGTAGTAGTTTCCAAAGCAGATCTGGATTTATTCGGTAATGTGTGGACCTTCAGTGTGTTGATGAAACATAGATATTGCATGGGGATTGAATGCTACAGGCACCATTCTGACTTTTCTCCATAGGAGTTATGTCTCAAACTGTCTATGCTTTGATCTATTTCTGGAAGACCAGTAGTAGTTTCCGAAGCAGATCTTGAGCTATTCTGTATCTGCGGACCTTCGGACTGTTGATGAATCACAGAATTACATCTGACTGAATACAACATGCACCATGCGGAGTTTTATCCATGGGAGTAACGTCTCAAATTGTCTATGCTTTGATCGATTCTTGGAAGACCAGTAGCAGTTTCCAAAGCACATCTGGAGGCATTCTGTAATCTGTGGACCTTCAGAGTGTTGATGAAACACAGAAATTGCATCGGGATTGAATACAACAGGCACTATTCTGACTTTTCTCAATGGGAGTAATGTCTCAAACTGTCTGTGATTTGATCAATTCCTGGAAGGCCAGTAGTAGTTTCCGAAGCACATCTGGAGGCATTCTGTAATCTGTGCACCTTAAGAGTGTTGATGAAACACAGAAATTGCCTCGGGATTCAATACAACAGGCAGCATCCTGACTTTTCTCTTAATGGGGTTACTTTCTCAAACTGTCTATGTTTTGATCGAATCCTGGAAGACCTGTAGTAGCATCCGAAGCACATCTGGAGGAATTCTGAACCTGTGGACCTTCAGAGTGTTGATGAAACACAGAAATTGCATCGGGATTGAATACAACAGTCACCATTATGACGTGTCTCCATTTCACATATGTCTGAAACTGTCTACGTTTTGATCGATTCCGGGAAGACCAGTAGTAGTTTTCTGAAGAACATCTGGAGGCATTCTGTAATCTGTGGACCTTTGGAGTGTTTGTGGAACACAGAAATTGCATCGGTATTGAATACAACAGGCACCACGCGCACTTTTCTACATGGGAGTAAAGTCTCAAACTGTCTACGCTTTGATCGAATCCTGGAAAACCAGTAGTAGTTTCCGAAGCACATCTGGAGGCATTCTGTAATCTGTGGACCTTCAGAGTTTTGATGAAACACAGAAACTGCATCGGGACTGATTACAATTAGTAGCATTCTGATTTTTCTCAACAGGGGTAATGTCTCAAAGTGAATATGCTTTAATCGATTCCTGGAAGACGAGTAGTAGTTTCTGAAGCACATCTGGAGGCATTCTGTATTGTGTGGACCTTCAGAATGTTGATGAAAAACAGAATTTGCATCGGGATTGAATAGAACAGGCACCGTTTTGACTTTTCTCCATGGGAGTCATGTCTCAAACTGTCTATGATTTGATCAATTCCTGGAAGACCCGTAGTAGTTTCCGAAGCACATCTGGAGGCATTCTATAATCTATGGACTTTAAGAGTGTAGATGAAACACAGTAATTGCATCGGGATTGAATACAATGCTCACCATTCTGACTTTTCTCCATATGAGTAATGTCTCAATCTGTATATGCTATGATCGATTCCTAGAGGACCAGTAGTAGTTTCCGAAGCACATCTGGAGGCAAATCTGTAATCTGTGGACCCTTAATGTTGACGAAACACAGAATTTGCATCGGGATTGAATACAACAGGCACCATTCTGACTTTTCTCAATGGGAGTAATGTCTCAGACTGTCTATGCTTTGATCTATTTCTGGAAGACCAGTAGTAGTTTCCGAAGCAGATCTTGAGCCATTCTGTATCTGCGGACCTTCGGACTGTTGATGAATCACAGAAATTGCATCGGGACTGAATACAACATGCACCATGGGGACTTTTTTCCATGGGAGTAACGTCTCAAATTGTCTATGCTTTGATCGATTCTTGGAAGACCAGTAGTAGTTTCCAAAGCACATCTGGAGGCATTCTGTAATCTGTGGACCTTCAGAGTGTTGATGAAACACAGAAATTGCATCGGGATTGAATACAACAGGCACTAATTGACTTTTCTCAATGGGAGTAATGTCTCAAACTGTCTGTGATTTGATCGATTCCTCGAAGACCAGTTGTAGTTTCAGAGGCACATCTAGAGACATTCTGTAATCTGTGGACCTTCAGAGTGTTGATGATACACAGAAATTGCATCCGGATTGAATACAACACGCACCATTCTGGCTTTTCTCCATAGGAGTTATGTCTCAAACTGTCTGAGCTTTGATCGATTCCTGGAAGACCAGTAGTAGTTTTCGAAGCACATTTGGAGGCATTCTGTAATCTGTGGACCTTCAGTGTGTTGATGTAACACAGACATTGCATCGGGATTGAATACAACAGGAACCATTCTGACTTTTTTCAATGGGAGTAGTGTCTCAAACTGTCTAAGCTTTGATCGATTCTTGGAAGACCCGTAGGAGCATCCGAAGCACATCTGGAGGCATTCTGTAACCTGTGGACCTTCAGAGTGTTGATGAAACACAGAAATTGCATCGGGATTGAATACAACAGGAACTAACTGACTTTTCTCAATGGGAGTAATGTCTCAAACTGTCTATGATTTGATCGATTCCTCGAAGACCAGTTGTAGTTTCAGAGGCACATCTAGAGTCATTCTGTAATCTGTGGACCTTCAGAGGGTTGATGAAACACAGAAATTGCATCGGGACTGATTACAACACGCAGCATTCTGACTTTTCTCTACGGGAGTAATGTCTCAATCTGTATATGCCTTAATGGATTTCAGGAAGACGAGTAGTAGTTACCGAAGCACATCGGGAGGCATTCTGTAATCTGTGGACCTTCAGGGTGTTGATGAAACACAGAAATTGCCTCGGGATTGAATACAACATTCACCATTCTGGCTTTTCTCAATGGGAGTAATGTCTCAAACTGTCTATGCTTTGATCGATTCTCGGAAGACCAGTAGTAGTTTCCAAAGCAGATCTGGATTTATTCGGTAATGTGTGGACCTTCAGTGTGTTGATGAAACATAGATATTGCATGGGGATTGAATGCTACTGGCACCGTTCTGACTTTTCTCCATAGGAGTTATGTCTCAAACTGTCTATGCTTTGATCTATTCCTGGACGGCCAGTAGTAGTTTCCGAAGCACATCTGGAGGCATTCTGTAATCTGTGCACCTTAAGAGTGTTGATGAAACACAGAAATTGCTTCGGGATTCAATACAACAGGCAGCATCCTGTCTTTTCTCTTAATGGGGGTACTTTCTCAAACTGTCTATGTTTTGATCGATTCCTGGAAGACCTGTAGTAGCATCCGAAGCACATCTGGAGGAATTCTGAACCTGTGGACCTTCAGAGTGTTGATGAAACACAGAAATTGCATCGGGATTGAATACAACAGGCACCATTATGACGTTTCTCTATTTCACTTATGTCTTAAACTGTCTACGTTTTGATCGATTCCGGGAAGACCAGTAGTAGTTTCTGAAGAGCATCTGGAGGCATTCTGTAATCTGTGGACCTTCAGAGTGTTGATGAAACACAGAAATTGCATAGGGATTGAATACAACAGGCACTGACTGACTTTTCTCAATGGGAGTAATGTCACAAACTGTCTATGATTTGATCGATTCCTCGAAGACCAGTTGTAGTTTCAGAGGCACATCTAGAGACATTCTGTAATCTGTGGACTTTCTGAGTGTTGATGATACACAGAAATTGCATCCGGATTGAATACAACAGGCACCATTCTGGCTTTTCTCCATAGGAGTTATGTCTCAAACTGTCTGAGCTTTGATCGATTCCTGGAAGACCAGTAGTAGTTTCCGAAGCACATTTGGAGGCATTCTGTAATCTGTGGACCTTCAGTGTGTTGATGTAACACAGACATTGCATCGGGATCGAATACAACAGGAAGCATTCTGACTTTTTTCAATGGGAGTAGTGTCTCAAACTGTCTAAGCTTTGATCGATTCTTGGAAGACCAGTAGTAGCTTCCAAAGCACATCTGGAGGCATTCTGTAACCTGTGGACATTCAGAGTGTTGATGAATTACAGAAATTGCATCGGGATTGAACACAACATGCACCATGCGGACTTTTTTCCATGGGAGTAATGTCTCAAATTGTCTATGCTTTGATCGATACCTGGAAGACCAGTAGTAGTTTCCGAAGCACATCTCTAGGAACTCTGAAAGCTTTGGACCTTCAGAGCGTTGATGAAACACAGATATTGCATCGGGATTCAATACAACAGGCACAATTCTGACTTTCCGCAATTGGAGTAATGTCTCAAATTGTCTACAATTTGATCAATTCCTAGACGGCCAGTAGTAGTTCCCGAAGCACATCTGGAGGCATTCTGTAATCTGTGGACCTTCAGCGTGTTGATGAAACACAGAAATTGCCTCGGGATTCAATACAACAGGCAGCATAATGACTTTTCTCTTAATGGGGGTACTTTCTCAAACTGTCTACGTTTTGATCGATTCCGGGAAGACCAGTAGTAGTTTCTAAAGAACATCTGGAGGCATTCTGTAATCTGTGGACCTTTGGAGTGTTTGTGGAACACAGAAATTGCATAGGTATTGAATACAACAGGCACCATGCGGACTTTTCTACATGGGAGTAAAGTCTCAAACTGTCTACGCTTTGATCGAATCCTGGAATACCAATAGTAGTTTCCGAAGCACATCTGGAGGCATTCTGTAATCTGTGGACCTTCATAGTTTTGATGAAACACAGAAACTGCATCGGGACTGATTACAATTAGTAGCATTCTGATTTTTCTCAACAGGGCTAACGTCTCAAACTGAATATGCTTTAATCGATTCCTGGAAGACGAGTAGTAGTTTCCGAAGCCCATCTGGAGGCATTCTGTATTTTGTGGACCTTCAGGGTGTTGATGAAAAACAGAATTTGCATCGGGATTGAATAGAACAGGCACCGTTTTGACTTTTCTCCATGGGAGTCATGTCTCAAACTGTCTATGCTTTGATCTATTTCTGGAAGACCAGTAGTAGTTTCCGAAGCAGATCTTGAGCCATGCTCTATCTGCGGACCTTCGGACTGTTGATGAATCACAGAATTGCATCTGACTGAATACAACATGCACCATGCGGACTTTTATCCATGGGAGTAACGTCTCAAATTGTCTATGTTTTGATCGATTCTTGGAAGACCAGTAGTAGTTTCCGAAGCACATCTGGAGGAATTCTAAACCTGTGGACCTTCAGAGTGTTGATGAAACACAGAAATTGCATCGGGATTGTATACAACAGGCACTGTTCTGACTTTTCTCTATGGGAGTAACGTCTAAAACTGTCTATGCTTTGATCGATTCTTGGAAGACCAGTAGTGGTTTCCAAAGCAGATCTGGATTTATTCGGAAATGTGTGGACCTTCAGTGTGTTGATGAAACATAGATATTGCATGGAGATTGAATGCTACAGGCACCATTCTGACTTTTCTCCATAGGAGTTAGGTCTCAAAGTGTCTACGCTTTGATAGATTCCTGGAAGACCAGTAGAAGCTTCTGAAGCACATTTGGAGGCATTCTGTAATCTGTGGACCTTCAGTGTGTTGATGTAACACAGACATTGCATCGGGATTGAATACAACAGGAACCATTCCGACTTTTTTCAATGGGAGTAGTGTCTCAAACTGTCTAAGCTTTGATCGATTCTTGGAAGACCAGTAGTAGTTTCCGAAGCACATCTGGAGGCATTCTGTAATCTGTGCACCTTAAGAGTGTAGACGAAACACAGAAATTGCCTCGGGATTCAATACAACAGGCAGCATCCTGACTTTTCTCTTAATAGGGCTACTTTCTCAAACTGTCTATGTTCTGACTTTTCTACATGGGAGTAATGTCTCAAACAGTCTATGTTTTGATCGATTCCTTGAAGACACGTAGTAGCTTCCAAAGCACATCTGGAGGCATTCTGTAATCTGTGGACCTTCAGAGTGTTGATGAAACACAGAAATTGCCTCGGGATTGAATACAACATTCACCATTCTGGCTTTTCTCAATGGGAGTAATGTCTCAGACTGTCTATGCTTTGATCGATTCTGGGAAGACCAGTAGTAGTTTCCAAAGCAGATCTGGATTTATTCGGTAATGTGTGGACCTTCAGTGTGTTGATGAAACATAGATATTGCATGGGGATTGAATGCTACAGGCACCATTCTGACTTTTCTCCATAGGAGTTATGTCTCAAACTGTCTATGCTTTGATCTATTTCTGGAAGACCAGTAGTAGTTTCCGAAGCAGATCTTGAGCTATTCTGTATCTGCGGACCTTCGGACTGTTGATGAATCACAGAATTACATCTGACTGAATACAACATGCACCATGCGGAGTTTTATCCATGGGAGTAACGTCTCAAATTGTCTATGCTTTGATCGATTCTTGGAAGACCAGTAGCAGTTTCCAAAGCACATCTGGAGGCATTCTGTAATCTGTGGACCTTCAGAGTGTTGATGAAACACAGAAATTGCATCGGGATTGAATACAACAGGCACTATTCTGACTTTTCTCAATGGGAGTAATGTCTCAAACTGTCTGTGATTTGATCAATTCCTGGAAGGCCAGTAGTAGTTTCCGAAGCACATCTGGAGGCATTCTGTAATCTGTGCACCTTAAGAGTGTTGATGAAACACAGAAATTGCCTCGGGATTCAATTCAACAGGCAGCATCCTGACTTTTCTCTTAATGGGGTTACTTTCTCAAACTGTCTATGTTTTGATCGAATCCTGGAAGACCTGTAGTAGCATCCGAAGCACATCTGGAGGAATTCTGAACCTGTGGACCTTCAGAGTGTTGATGAAACACAAAAATTGCATCGGGATTGAATACAACAGTCACCATTATGACGTGTCTCCATTTCACATATGTCTGAAACTGTCTACGTTTTGATCGATTCCGGGAAGACCAGTAGTAGTTTTCTGAAGAACATCTGGAGGCATTCTGTAATCTGTGGACCTTTGGAGTGTTTGTGGAACACAGAAATTGCATCGGTACTGAATACAACAGGCACCATGCGCACTTTTCTACATGGGAGTAAAGTCTCAAACTGTCTACGCTTTGATCGAATCCTGGAAAACCAGTAGTAGTTTCCGAAGCACATCTGGAGGCATTCTGTAATCTGTGGACCTTCAGAGTTTTGATGAAACACAGAAACTGCATCGGGACTGATTACAATTAGTAGCATTCTGATTTTTCTCAACAGGGGTAATGTCTCAAAATGAATATGCTTTAATCGATTCCTGGAAGACGAGTAGTAGTTTCTGAAGCACATCTGGAGGCATTCTGTATTGTGTGGACCTTCAGAATGTTGATGAAAAACAGAATTTGCATCGGGATTGAATAGAACAGGCACCGTTTTGACTTTTCTCCATGGGAGTCATGTCTCAAACTGTCTATGATTTGATCAATTCCTGGAAGACCCGTAGTAGTTTCCGAAGCACATCTGGAGGCATTCTATAATCTATGGACTTTAAGAGTGTAGATGAAACACAGTAATTGCATCGGGATTGAATACAATGCTCACCATTCTGACTTTTCTCCATATGAGTAATGTCTCAATCTGTATATGCTATGATCGATTCCTAGAGGACCAGTAGTAGTTTCCGAAGCACATCTGGAGGCAAATCTGTAATCTGTGGACCCTTAATGTTGACGAAACACAGAATTTGCATCGGGATTGAATACAACAGGCACCATTCTGACTTTTCTCAATGGGAGTAATGTCTCAGACTGTCTATGCTTTGATCTATTTCTGGAAGACCAGTAGTAGTTTCCGAAGCAGATCTTGAGCCATTCTGTATCTGCGGACCTTCGGACTGTTGATGAATCACAGAAATTGCATCGGGACTGAATACAACATGCACCATGGGGACTTTTTTCCATGGGAGTAACGTCTCAAATTGTCTATGCTTTGATCGATTCTTGGAAGACCAGTAGTAGTTTCCAAAGCACATCTGGAGGCATTCTGTAATCTGTGGACCTTCAGAGTGTTGATGAAACATAGAAATTGCATCGGGATTGAATACAACAGGCACTAATTGACTTTTCTCAATGGGAGTAATGTCTCAAACTGTCTATGATTTGATCGATTCCTCGAAGACCAGTTGTAGTTTCAGAGGCACATCTAGAGACATTCTGTAATCTGTGGACCTTCAGAGTGTTGATGATACACAGAAATTGCATCCGGATTGAATACAACAGGCACCATTCTGGCTTTTCTCCATAGGAGTTATGTCTCAAACTGTCTGAGCTTTGATCGATTCCTGGAAGACCAGTAGTAGTTTTCGAAGCACATTTGGAGGCAATCTGTAATCTGTGGACCTTCAGTGTGTTGATGTAACACAGACATTGCATCGGGATTGAATACAACAGGAACCATTCTGACTTTTTTCAATGGGAGTAGTGTCTCAAACTGTCTAAGCTATGATCGATTCTTGGAAGACCAGTAGGAGCATCCGAAGCACATCTGGAGGCATTCTGTAACCTGTGGACCTTCAGAGTGTTGATGAAACACAGAAATTGCATCGGGATTGAATACAACAGGAACTAACTGACTTTTCTCAATGGGAGTAATGTCTCAAACTGTCTATGATTTGATCGATTCCTCGAAGACCAGTTGTAGTTTCAGAGGCACATCTAGAGTCATTCTGTAATCTGTGGACCTTCATAGTGTTGATGAAACACAGAAATAGCCTCGGGATTGAATACAACAGGCACCATTCTGGCTTTTCTCAATGGGAGTAACGTCTCAAACTGTCTATGCTTTGATCGATTCTCGGAAGACCAGTAGTAGTTTCCAAAGCAGATCTGGATTTATTCGGTAATGTGTGGACCTTCAGTGTGTCGATGAAACATAGATATTGCATGGGGATTGAATGCTACTGGCACCGTTCTGACTTTTCTCCATAGGAGTTATGTCTCAAACTGTCTATGCTTTGATCTATTTCTGGAAGACCAGTAGTAGTTTCCGAAGCAGATCTTGAGCTATTCTGTATCTGCGGACCTTCGGACTGTTGATAAATCACAGAAATTGCATCGGGACTGAATACAACAGGCACCATTCTGGCTTTTCGCAATTGGAGTAATGTCTCAAATTGTCTATGATTTGATCAATTCCTGGACGGCCAGTAGTAGTTTCCGAAGCACATCTGGAGGCATTCTGTAATCTGTGCACCTTAAGAGTGTTGATGAAACACAGAAATTGCTTCGGGATTCAATACAACAGGCAGCATCCTGTCTTTTCTCTTAATGGGGGTACTTTCTCAAACTGTCTATGTTTTGATCGATTCCTGGAAGACCTGTAGTAGCATCCGAAGCACATCTGGAGGAATTCTGAACCTGTGGACCTTCAGAGTGTTGATGAAACACAGAAATTGCATCGGGATTGAATACAACAGGCACCATTATGACGTGTCTCCATTTCACATATGTCTGAAACTGTCTACGTTTTGATCGATTCCGGGAAGACCAGTAGTAGATTCTGAAGAACATCTGGAGGCATTCTGTAATCTGTGGACCTTTGGAGTGTTTGTGGAACACAGAAATTGCATCGGTATTGAATACAACAGGCACTAACTGACTTTTCTCAATGGGAGTAATGTCTCAAACTGTCTATGATTTGATCGATTCCTCGAAGACCAGTTGTAGTTTCAGAGGCACATCTAGAGACATTCTGTAATCTGTGGACCTTCAGAGTGTTGATGATACACAGAAATTGCATCCGGATTGAATACAACAGGCACCATTCTGGCTTTTCTCCATAGGAGTTATGTCACAAACTGTCTGAGCTTTGATCGATTCCTGGAAGACCAGTAGTAGTTTCCGAAGCACATTTGGAGGCATTCTGTAATCTGTGGACCTTCAGTGTGTTGATGTAACACGGACATTGCATCGGGATCGAATACAACAGGAAGCATTCTGACTTTTTTCAATGGGAGTAGTGTCTCAAACTGTCTAAGCTTTGATCGATTCTTGGAAGACCAGTAGTAGCTTCCGAAGCACATCTGGAGGCATTCTGTAACCTGTGGACATTCAGAGTGTTGATGAATTACAGAAATTGCATCGGGATTGAGCACAACATGCACCATGCGGACTTTTTTCCATGGGAGTAATGTCTCAAATTGTCTATGCTTTGATCGATACCTGGATGACCAGTAGTAGTTTCCGAAGCACATCTCTAGGAACTCTGAAAGCTTTGGACCTTCAGAGCGTTGATGAAACACAGATATTGCATCGGGATTCAATACAACAGGCACAATTCTGACTTTCCGCAATTGGAGTAATGTCTCAAATTGTCTACAATTTGATCAATTCCTAGACGGCCAGTAGTAGTTTCCGAAGCACATCTGGAGGCATTCTGTAATCTGTGGACCTTCAGCGTGTTGATGAAACACAGAAATTGCCTCGGGATTCAATACAACAGGCAGCATAATGACTTTTCTCTTAATGGGGGTACTTTCTCAAACTGTCTACGTTTTGATCGATTCCGGGAAGACCAGTAGTAGTTTCTAAAGAACATCTGGAGGCATTCTGTAATCTGTGGACCTTTGGAGTGTTTGTGGAACACAGAAATTGCATAGGTATTGAATACAACAGGCACCATGCGGACTTTTCTACATGGGAGTAAAGTCCCAAACTGTCTACGCTTTGATCGAATCCTGGAAAACCAATAGTAGTTTCCGAAGCACATCTGGAGGCATTCTGTAATCTGTGGACCTTCATAGTTTTGATGAAACACAGAAACTGAATCGGGACTGATTACAATTAGTAGCATTCTGATTTTTCTCAACAGGGCTAACGTCTCAAACTGAATATGCTTTAATCGATTCCTGGAAGACGAGTAGTAGTTTCCGAAGCCCATCTGGAGGCATTCTGTATTTTGTGGACCTTCAGGGTGTTGATGAAAAACAGAATTTGCATCGGGATTGAATAGAACAGGCACCGTTTTGACTTTTCTCCATGGGAGTCATGTCTCAAACTGTCTATGCTTTGATCTATTTCTGGAAGACCAGTAGTAGTTTCCGAAGCAGATCTTGAGCCATGCTCTATCTGCGGACCTTCGGACTGTTGATGAATCACAGAATTGCATCTGACTGAATACAACATGCACCATGCGGACTTTTATCCATGGGAGTAACGTCTCAAATTGTCTATGTTTTGATCGATTCTTGGAAGACCAGTAGTAGTTTCCAAAGCACATCTGGAGGAATTCTAAACCTGTGGACCTTCAGAGTGTTGATGAAACACAGAAATTGCATCGGGATTGTATACAACAGGCACTGTTCTGACTTTTCTCTATGGGAGTAACGTCTAAAACTGTCTATGCTTTGATCGATTCTTGGAAGACCAGTAGTGGTTTCCAAAGCAGATCTGGATTTATTCGGAAATGTGTGGACCTTCAGTGTGTTGATGAAACATAGATATTGCATGGAGATTGAATGCTACAGGCACCATTCTGACTTTTCTCCATAGGAGTTAGGTCTCAAAGTGTCTACGCTTTGATAGATTCCTGGAAGACCAGTAGAAGCTTCTGAAGCACATTTGGAGGCATTCTGTAATCTGTGGACCTTCAGTGTGTTGATGTAACACAGACATTGCATCGGGATTGAATACAACAGGAACCATTCCGACTTTTTTCAATGGGAGTAGTGTCTCAAACTGTCTAAGCTTTGATCGATTCTTGGAAGACCAGTAGTAGTTTCCGAAGCACATCTGGAGGCATTCTGTAATCTGTGCACCTTAAGAGTGTAGACGAAACACAGAAATTGCCTCGGGATTCAATACAACAGGCAGCATCCTGACTTTTCTCTTAATAGGGCTACTTTCTCAAACTGTCTATGTTCTGACTTTTCTACATGGGAGTAATGTCTCAAACAGTCTATGTTTTGATCGATTCCTTGAAGACACGTAGTAGCTTCCAAAGCACATCTGGAGGCATTCTGTAATCTGTGGACCTTCAGAGTGTTGATGAAACACAGAAATTGCCTCGGGATTGAATACAACATTCACCATTCTGGCTTTTCTCAATGGGAGTAATGTCTCAGACTGTCTATGCTTTGATCGATTCTGGGAAGACCAGTAGTAGTTTCCAAAGCAGATCTGGGTTTATTCGGTAATGTGTGGACCTTCAGTGTGTTGATGAAACATAGATATTGCATGGGGATTGAATGCTACAGGCACCATTCTGACTTTTCTCCATAGGAGTTATGTCTCAAACTGTCTATGCTTTGATCTATTTCTGGAAGACCAGTAGTAGTTTCCGAAGCAGATCTTGAGCTATTCTGTATCTGCGGACCTTCGGACTGTTGATGAATCACAGAATTACATCTGACTGAATACAACATGCACCATGCGGAGTTTTATCCATGGGAGTAACGTCTCAAATTGTCTATTCTTTGATCGATTCTTGGAAGACCAGTAGCAGTTTCCAAAGCACATCTGGAGGCATTCTGTAATCTGTGGACCTTCAGAGTGTTGATGAAACACAGAAATTGCATCGGGATTGAATACAACAGGCACTATTCTGACTTTTCTCAATGGGAGTAATGTCTCAAACTGTCTGTGATTTGATCAATTCCTGGAAGGCCAGTAGTAGTTTCCGAAGCACATCTGGAGGCATTCTGTAATCTGTGCACCTTAAGAGTGTTGATGAAACACAGAAATTGCCTCGGGATTCAATACAACAGGCAGCATCCTGACTTTTCTCTTAATGGGGTTACTTTCTCAAACTGTCTATGTTTTGATCGAATCCTGGAAGACCTGTAGTAGCATCCGAAGCACATCTGGAGGAATTCTGAACCTGTGGACCTTCAGAGTGTTGATGAAACACAGAAATTGCATCGGGATTGAATACAACAGTCACCATTATGACGTGTCTCCATTTCACATATGTCTGAAACTGTCTACGTTTTGATCGATTCCGGGAAGACCAGTAGTAGTTTTCTGAAGAACATCTGGAGGCATTCTGTAATCTGTGGACCTTTGGAGTGTTTGTGGAACACAGAAATTGCATCGGTATTGAATACAACAGGCACCATGCGCACTTTTCTACATGGGAGTAAAGTCTCAAACTGTCTACGCTTTGATCGAATCCTGGAAAACCAGTAGTAGTTTCCGAAGCACATCTGGAGGCATTCTGTAATCTGTGGACCTTCAGAGTTTTGATGAAACACAGAAACTGCATCGGGACTGATTACAATTAGTAGCATTCTGATTTTTCTCAACAGGGGTAATGTCTCAAAATGAATATGCTTTAATCGATTCCTGGAAGACGAGTAGTAGTTTCTGAAGCACATCTGGAGGCATTCTGTATTGTGTGGACCTTCAGAATGTTGATGAAAAACAGAATTTGCATCGGGATTGAATAGAACAGGCAACGTTTTGACTTTTCTCCATGGGAGTCATGTCTCAAACTGCCTATGATTTGATCAATTCCTGGAAGACCCGTAGTAGTTTCCGAAGCACATCTGGAGGCATTCTATAATCTATGGACTTTAAGAGTGTAGATGAAACACAGTAATTGCATCGGGATTGAATACAATGCTCACCATTCTGACTTTTCTCCATATGAGTAATGTCTCAATCTGTATATGCTATGAGCGATTCCTAGAGGACCAGTAGTAGTTTCCGAAGCACATCTGGAGGCAAATCTGTAATCTGTGGACCCTTAATGTTGACGAAACACAGAATTTGTATCGGGATTGAATACAACAGGCACCATTCTGACTTTTCTCAATGGGAGTAATGTCTCAGACTGTCTATGCTTTGATCTATTTCTGGAAGACCAGTAGTAGTTTCCGAAGCAGATCTTGAGCCATTCTGTATCTGCGGACCTTCGGACTGTTGATGAATCACAGAAATTGCATCGGGACTGAATACAACATGCACCATGGGGACTTTTTTCCATGGGAGTAACGTCTCAAATTGTCTATGCTTTGATCGATTCTTGGAAGACCAGTAGTAGTTTCCAAAGCACATCTGGAGGCATTCTGTAATCTGTGGACCTTCAGAGTGTTGATGAAACACAGAAATTGCATCGGGATTGAATACAACAGGCACTAATTGACTTTTCTCAATGGGAGTAATGTCTCAAACTGTCTATGATTTGATCGATTCCTCGAAGACCAGTTGTAGTTTCAGAGGCACATCTAGAGACATTCTGTAATCTGTGGACCTTCAGAGTGTTGATGATACACAGAAATTGCATCCGGATTGAATACAACAGGCACCATTCTGGCTTTTCTCCATAGGAGTTATGTCTCAAACTGTCTGAGCTTTGATCGATTCCTGGAAGACCAGTAGTAGTTTTCGAAGCACATTTGGAGGCATTCTGTAATCTGTGGACCTTCAGTGTGTTGATGTAACACAGACATTGCATCGGGATTGAATACAACAGGAACCATTCTGACTTTTTTCAATGGGAGTAGTGTCTCAAACTGTCTAAGCTTTGATCGATTCTTGGAAGACCAGTAGGAGCATCCGAAGCACATCTGGAGGCATTCTGTAACCTGTGGACCTTCAGAGTGTTGATGAAACACAGAAATTGCATCGGGATTGAATACAACAGGAACTAACTGACTTTTCTCAATGGGAGTAATGTCTCAAGCTGTCTATGATTTGATCGATTCCTCGAAGACCAGTTGTAGTTTCAGAGGCACATCTAGAGTCATTCTGTAATCTGTGGACCTTCAGAGGGTTGATGAAACACAGAAATTGCATCGGGACTGATTACAACACGCAGCATTCTGACTTTTCTCTACGGGAGTAATGTCTCAATCTGTATATGCCTTAATGGATTTCAGGAAGACGAGTAGTAGTTACCGAAGCACATCGGGAGGCATTCTGTAATCTGTGGACCTTCATAGTGTTGATGAAACACAGAAATAGCCTCGGGATTGAATACAACAGGCACCATTCTGGCTTTTCTCAATGGGAGTAACGTCTCAAACTGTCTATGCTTTGATCGATTCTCGGAAGACCAGTAGTAGTTTCCAAAGCAGATCTGGATTTATTCGGTAATGTGTGGACCTTCAGTGTGTTGATGAAACATAGATATTGCATGGGGATTGAATGCTACTGGCACCGTTCTGACTTTTCTCCATAGGAGTTATGTCTCAAACTGTCTATGCTTTGATCTATTTCTGGAAGACCAGTAGTAGTTTCCGAAGCAGATCTTGAGCTATTCTGTATCTGCGGACCTTCGGACTGTTGATAAATCACAGAAATTGCATCGGGACTGAATACAACAGGCACCATTCTGGCTTTTCGCAATTGGAGTAATGTCTCAAATTGTCTATGATTTGATCAATTCCTGGACGGCCAGTAGTAGTTTCCGAAGCACATCTGGAGGCATTCTGTAATCTGTGCACCTTAAGAGTGTTGATGAAACACAGAAATTGCTTCGGGATTCAATACAACAGGCAGCATCCTGTCTTTTCTCTTAATGGGGGTACTTTCTCAAACTGTCTATGTTTTGATCGATTCCTGGAAGACCTGTAGTAGCATCCGAAGCACATCTGGAGGAATTCTGAACCTGTGGACCTTCAGAGTGTTGATGAAACACAGAAATTGCATCGGGATTGAATACAACAGGCACCATTATGACGTGTCTCCATTTCACATATGTCTGAAACTGTCTACGTTTTGATCGATTCCGGGAAGACCAGTAGTAGATTCTGAAGAACATCTGGAGGCATTCTGTAATCTGTGGACCTTTGGAGTGTTTGTGGAACACAGAAATTGCATCGGTATTGAATACAACAGGCACTAACTGACTTTTCTCAATGGGAGTAATGTCTCAAACTGTCTATGATTTGATCGATTCCTCGAAGACCAGTTGTAGTTTCAGAGGCACATCTAGAGACATTCTGTAATCTGTGGACCTTCAGAGTGTTGATGATACACAGAAATTGCATCCGGATTGAATACAACAGGCACCATTCTGGCTTTTCTCCATAGGAGTTATGTCACAAACTGTCTGAGCTTTGATCGATTCCTGGAAGACCAGTAGTAGTTTCCGAAGCACATTTGGAGGCATTCTGTAATCTGTGGACCTTCAGTGTGTTGATGTAACACAGACATTGCATCGGGATCGAATACAACAGGAAGCATTCTGACTTTTTTCAATGGGAGTAGTGTCTCAAACTGTCTAAGCTTTGATCGATTCTTGGAAGACCAGTAGTAGCTTCCGAAGCACATCTGGAGGCATTCTGTAACCTGTGGACATTCAGAGTGTTGATGAATTACAGAAATTGCATCGGGATTGAACACAACATGCACCATGCGGACTTTTTTCCATGGGAGTAATGTCTCAAATTGTCTATGCTTTGATCGATACCTGGAAGACCAGTAGTAGTTTCCGAAGCACATCTCTAGGAACTCTGAAAGCTTTGGACCTTCAGAGCGTTGATGAAACACAGATATTGCATCGGGATTCAATACAACAGGCACAATTCTGACTTTCCGCAATTGGAGTAATGTCTCAAATTGTCTACAATTTGATCAATTCCTAGACGGCCAGTAGTAGTTTCCGAAGCACATCTGGAGGCATTCTGTAATCTGTGGACCTTCAGCGTGTTGATGAAACACAGAAATTGCCTCGGGATTCAATACAACAGGCAGCATAATGACTTTTCTCTTAATGGGGGTACTTTCTCAAACTGTCTACGTTTTGATCGATTCCGGGAAGACCAGTAGTAGTTTCTAAAGAACATCTGGAGGCATTCTGTAATCTGTGGACCTTTGGAGTGTTTGTGGAACACAGAAATTGCATAGGTATTGAATACAACAGGCACCATGCGGACTTTTCTACATGGGAGTAAAGTCTCAAACTGTCTACGCTTTGATCGAATCCTGGAAAACCAATAGTAGTTTCCGAAGCACATCTGGAGGCATTCTGTAATCTGTGGACCTTCATAGTTTTGATGAAACACAGAAACTGCATCGGGACTGATTACAATTAGTAGCATTCTGATTTTTCTCAACAGGGCTAACGTCTCAAACTGAATATGCTTTAATCGATTCCTGGAAGACAAGTAGTAGTTTCCGAAGCCCATCTGGAGGCATTCTGTATTTTGTGGACCTTCAGGGTGTTGATGAAAAACAGAATTTGCATCGGGATTGAATAGAACAGGCACCGTTTTGACTTTTCTCCATGGGAGTCATGTCTCAAACTGTCTATGCTTTGATCTATTTCTGGAAGACCAGTAGTAGTTTCCGAAGCAGATCTTGAGCCATGCTCTATCTGCGGACCTTCGGACTGTTGATGAATCACAGAATTGCATCTGACTGAATACAACATGCACCATGCGGACTTTTATCCATGGGAGTAACGTCACAAATTGTCTATGTTTTGATCGATTCTTGGAAGACCAGTAGTAGTTTCCAAAGCACATCTGGAGGAATTCTAAACCTGTGGACCTTCAGAGTGTTGATGAAACACAGAAATTGCATCGGGATTGTATACAACAGGCACTGTTCTGACTTTTCTCTATGGGAGTAACGTCTAAAACTGTCTATGCCTTGATCGATTCTTGGAAGACCAGTAGTGGTTTCCAAAGCAGATCTGGATTTATTCGGAAATGTGTGGACCTTCAGTGTGTTGATGAAACATAGATATTGCATGGAGATTGAATGCTACAGGCACCATTCTGACTTTTCTCCATAGGAGTTAGGTCTCAAAGTGTCTACGCTTTGATAGATTCCTGGAAGACCAGTAGAAGCTTCTGAAGCACATTTGGAGGCATTCTGTAATCTGTGGACCTTCAGTGTGTTGATGTAACACAGACATTGCATCGGGATTGAATACAACAGGAACCATTCCGACTTTTTTCAATGGGAGTAGTGTCTCAAACTGTCTAAGCTTTGATCGATTCTTGGAAGACCAGTAGTAGTTTCCGAAGCACATCTGGAGGCATTCTGTAATCTGTGCACCTTAAGAGTGTAGACGAAACACAGAAATTGCCTCGGGATTCAATACAACAGGCAGCATCCTGACTTTTCTCTTAATAGGGCTACTTTCTCAAACTGTCTATGTTCTGACTTTTCTACATGGGAGTAATGTCTCAAACAGTCTATGTTTTGATCGATTCCTTGAAGACACGTAGTAGCTTCCAAAGCACATCTGGAGGCATTCTGTAATCTGTGGACCTTCAGAGTGTTGATGAAACACAGAAATTGCCTCGGGATTGAATACAACATTCACCATTCTGGCTTTTCTCAATGGGAGTAATGTCTCAGACTGTCTATGCTTTGATCGATTCTGGGAAGACCAGTAGTAGTTTCCAAAGCAGATCTGGATTTATTCGGTAATGTGTGGACCTTCAGTGTGTTGATGAAACATAGATATTGCATGGGGATTGAATGCTACAGGCACCATTCTGACTTTTCTCCATAGGAGTTATGTCTCAAACTGTCTATGCTTTGATCTATTTCTGGAAGACCAGTAGTAGTTTCCGAAGCAGATCTTGAGCTATTCTGTATCTGCGGACCTTCGGACTGTTGATGAATCACAGAATTACATCTGACTGAATACAACATGCACCATGCGGAGTTTTATCCATGGGAGTAACGTCTCAAATTGTCTATGCTTTGATCGATTCTTGGAAGACCAGTAGCAGTTTCCAAAGCACATCTGGAGGCATTCTGTAATCTGTGGACCTTCAGAGTGTTGATGAAACACAGAAATTGCATCGGGATTGAATACAACAGGCACTATTCTGACTTTTCTCAATGGGAGTAATGTCTCAAACTGTCTGTGATTTGATCAATTCCTGGAAGGCCAGTAGTAGTTTCCGAAGCACATCTGGAGGCATTCTGTAATCTGTGCACCTTAAGAGTGTTGATGAAACACAGAAATTGCCTCGGGATTCAATACAACAGGCAGCATCCTGACTTTTCTCTTAATGGGGTTACTTTCTCAAACTGTCTATGTTTTGATCGAATCCTGGAAGACCTGTAGTAGCATCCGAAGCACATCTGGAGGAATTCTGAACCTGTGGACCTTCAGAGTGTTGATGAAACACAGAAATTGCATCGGGATTGAATACAACAGTCACCATTATGACGTGTCTCCATTTCACATATGTCTGAAACTGTCTACGTTTTGATCGATTCCGGGAAGACCAGTAGTAGTTTTCTGAAGAACATCTGGAGGCATTCTGTAATCTGTGGACCTTTGGAGTGTTTGTGGAACACAGAAATTGCATCGGTATTGAATACAACAGGCACCATGCGCACTTTTCTACATGGGAGTAAAGTCTCAAACTGTCTACGCTTTGATCGAATCCTGGAAAACCAGTAGTAGTTTCCGAAGCACATCTGGAGGCATTCTGTAATCTGTGGACCTTCAGAGTTTTGATGAAACACAGAAACTGCATCGGGACTGATTACAATTAGTAGCATTCTGATTTTTCTCAACAGGGGTAATGTCTCAAAATGAATATGCTTTAATCGATTCCTGGAAGACGAGTAGTAGTTTCTGAAGCACATCTGGAGGCATTCTGTATTGTGTGGACCTTCAGAATGTTGATGAAAAACAGAATTTGCATCGGGATTGAATAGAACAGGCACCGTTTTGACTTTTCTCCATGGGAGTCATGTCTCAAACTGTCTATGATTTGACCAATTCCTGGAAGACCCGTAGTAGTTTCCGAAGCACATCTGGAGGCATTCTATACTCTATGGACTTTAAGAGTGTAGATGAAACACAGTAATTGCATCGGGATTGAATACAATGCTCACCATTCTGACTTTTCTCCATATGAGTAATGTCTCAATCTGTATATGCTATGATCGATTCCTAGAGGACCAGTAGTAGTTTCCGAAGCACATCTGGAGGCAAATCTGTAATCTGTGGACCCTTAATGTTGACGAAACACAGAATTTGTATCGGGATTGAATACAACAGGCACCATTCTGACTTTTCTCAATGGGAGTAATGTCTCAGACTGTCTATGCTTTGATCTATTTCTGGAAGACCAGTAGTAGTTTCCGAAGCAGATCTTGAGCCATTCTGTATCTGCGGACCTTCGGACTGTTGATGAATCACAGAAATTGCATCGGGACTGAATACAACATGCACCATGGGGACTTTTTTCCATGGGAGTAACGTCTCAAATTGTCTATGCTTTGATCGATTCTTGGAAGACCAGTAGTAGTTTCCAAAGCACATCTGCAGGCATTCTGTAATCTGTGGACCTTCAGAGTGTTGATGAAACACAGAAATTGCATCGGGATTGAATACAACAGGCACTAATTGACTTTTCTCAATGGGAGTAATGTCTCAAACTGTCTATGATTTGATCGATTCCTCGAAGACCAGTTGTAGTTTCAGAGGCACATCTAGAGACATTCTGTAATCTGTGGACCTTCAGAGTGTTGATGATACACAGAAATTGCATCCGGATTGAATACAACAGGCACCATTCTGGCTTTTCTCCATAGGAGTTATGTCTCAAACTGTCTGAGCTTTGATCGATTCCTGGAAGACCAGTAGTAGTTTTCGAAGCACATTTGGAGGCATTCTGTAAACTGTGGACCTTCAGTGTGTTGATGTAACACAGACATTGCATCGGGATTGAATACAACAGGAACCATTCTGACTTTTTTCAGTGGGAGTAGTGTCTCAAACTGTCTAAGCTTTGATCGATTCTTGGAAGACCAGTAGGAGCATCCGAAGCACATCTGGAGGCATTCTGTAACCTGTGGACCTTCAGAGTGTTGATGAAACACAGAAATTGCATCGGGATTGAATACAACAGGAACTAACTGACTTTTCTCAATGGGAGTAATGTCTCAAACTGTCTATGATTTGATCGATTCCTCGAAGACCAGTTGTAGTTTCAGAGGCACATCTAGAGTCATTCTGTAATCTGTGGACCTTCAGAGGGTTGATGAAACACAGAAATTGCATCGGGACTGATTACAACACGCAGCATTCTGACTTTTCTCTACGGGAGTAATGTCTCAATCTGTATATGCCTTAATGGATTTCAGGAAGACGAGTAGTAGTTACCGAAGCACATCGGGAGGCATTCTGTAATCTGTGGACCTTCAGGGTGTTGATGAAACACAGAAATTGCCTCGGGATTGAATACAACATTCACCATTCTGGCTTTTCTCAATGGGAGTAATGTCTCAAACTGTCTATGCTTTGATCGATTCTGGGAAGACCAGTAGTAGTTTCCAAAGCAGATCTGGATTTATTCGGTAATGTGTGGACCTTCAGTGTGTTGATGAAACATAGATATTGCATGGGGATTGAATGCTACAGGCACCATTCTGACTTTTCTCCATAGGAGTTATGTCTCAAACTGTCTATGCTTTGATCTATTTCTGGAAGACCAGTAGTAGTTTCCGAAGCAGATCTTGAGCTATTCTGTATCTGCGGACCTTCGGACTGTTGATGAATCACAGAAATTGCATCGGGACTGAATACAACAGGCACCATTATGGCTTTACGCAATTGGAGTAATGTCTCAAATTGTCTATGATTTGATCAATTCCTGGACGGCCAGTAGTAGTTTCCGACAACAGGCAGCATCCTGTCTTTTCTCTTAATGGGGGTACTTTCTCAAACTGTCTATGTTTTGATCGATTCTTGGAAGACCTGTGGTAGCATCCGAAGCACATCTGGAGGAATTCTGAACCTGTGGACCTTCAGAGTGTTGATGAAACACAGAAATTGCATCGGGATTGAATACAACAGGCACCATTATGACGTGTCTCCATTTCACATATGTCTAAAACTGTCTACGTTTACATCGATTCCGGGATGACCAGTAGTAGTTTCTGAAGAACACCTGGAGGCATTCTGTAATCTGTGGACCTTTGGAGTGTTTGTGGAACACAGAAATTGCATCGGTATTGAATACAACAGGCACCATGCGCACTTTTCTACATGGGAGTAAAGTCTCAAACTGTCTACGCTTTGATCGAATCCTGGAAAACCAGTAGTAGTTTCCGAAGCACATCTGGAGGCATTCTGTAATCTGTGGACCTTCAGAGTATTGATGAAACACAGAAACTGCATCGGGACTGATTACAATTAGTAGCATTCTGATTTTTCTCAACAGGGGTAATGTCTCAAAATGAATATGCTTTAATCGATTCCTGGAAGACGAGTAGTAGTTTCCGAAGCACATCTGGAGGCATTCTGTATTGTGTGGACCTTCAGAATGTTGATGAAAAACAGAATTTGCATCGGGATTGAATAGAACAGGCACCGTTTTGACTTTTCTCCATGGGAGTTAGGTCTCAAACTGTCTATGATTTGATCAATTCCTGGAAGATCCGTAGTACTTTCCGAAGCACATCTGGAGGCATTCTGTAATCTGTGGACTTTAAGAGTGTTGATGAAACACAGTAATTGCATCGGGATTGAATACAATGGTCACCATTCTGACTTTTCTCCATATGAGTAATGTCTCAATCTGTATATGCTATGATCGATTCCTAGAGGACCAGTAGTAGTTTCCGAAGCACATCTGGAGGCAAATCTGTAATCTGTGGACCCTCAATGTTGATGAAACACAGAATTTGCATCGGGATTGAATACAACAGGCACCATTCTGACTTTTCTCAATGGGAGTAATGTCTCAAACTGTCTATGCTTTGATCTATTTCTGGAAGACCAGTAGCAGTTTCCGAAGCAGATCTTGAGCCATTCTGTATCTGCGGACATTCGGACTGTTGATGAATCACAGAAATTGCATCGGGACTGAATACAACATGCACCATGCGGACTTCTTTCCATGGGAGTAACGTCTCAAATTGTCTATGCTTTGATCGATACTTGGAAGACCAGTAGTAGTCTCCGAAGCACATCTGGAGGCATTCTGTAATCTGTGGACCTTCAGAGTGTTGATGAAACACAGAAATTGCATCGGGATTGAATACAACAGGCACTAACTGACTTTTCTCAATGGGAGTAATGTCTCAAACTGTCTATGATTTGATCGATTCCTCGAAGACCAGTTGTAGTTTCACAGGCACATCTAGAGACATTCTGTAATCTGTGGACCTTCAGAGGGTTGATGAAACACAGAATTTGCATTGCGATTGAATTCAACAGGCACCATTCTGACTTTCCTACATGGGAGTAATGTCTCAAACTGTCTTTGCTTTGATCGATTCCTTGAAGACACCTAGTAGTTTCCGAAGGAGATCTGGAGGCATTCTGTAATCTGTGGACCTTCAGAATGTCGATGAAACACAGTAATTGCATCGGGATTGAAAACATTAGTCACCATTCGGACTTTTCTCCATAGGAGTACTGTCTCCATCTTTTTATGCTTGATCGATTCCTGGAAGACCAGTAATAGTTTCCGAAGCACAATTGGACGCATTCTGTATAATATGGACCTTCAGAATGTTGATTAAACATTGAAATTTCGTCGAGATTGAATACAACAGGCACCATTCTGACATTTCTCAATGGGAGTAATGTATCAAACTGTCTGTGATTTGATCAATTCCTGGAAGGCCAGTAGTAGTTTCCGAAGCACAACTGGAGGCATTCTGTAATCTGTGGACCTTCAGAGTGTTGATGAAACACAGAAATTGCCTCGGGATTGAATACAACAGGCACCATTCAGGCTTTTCTCAATGGGAGTAACGTCTAAAACTGTCTATGCTTTGATCGATTCTTGGAAGACCAGTAGTAGTTTCCAAAGCAGATCTGGATTTATTCGGTAATATGTGGACCTTCAGTGTGTTGATGAAACATAGATATTGCATGGGGATTGAATGTTACAGGCACCATTCTGACTTTTCTACATAGGAGTTATGTCTCAAACTGTCTATGCTTTGATCAATTCCTGGAAGACCAGTAGTAGTTTCCGAAGCACATTTGGAGGCATTCTGTAATCTGTGGACCTTCAGTGTGTTGATGTAACACAGACATTGCATCGGGATTGAATACAACAGGAACCATTCTGACTTTTTTCAATGGGAGTAGTGTCTCAAACTGTCTAAGCTTTGTTCGATTTTTGGAAGACCAGTAGTAGCTTCCGAAGCACATCTGGAGGCATTCTGTAACCTGTGGACCTTCAGAGTGTTTATGAATTCAGAAATTGCATCGGTATTGAACACAACATGCACCATGCGGACTTTTTTCCATGGGAGTAATGTCTCAAATTGTCTATGTTTTGATCGATTCCTGGAAGACCAGTAGTAGTTTCCGAAGCACATCTGGAGGCACTCTGTATCTGTGGACCTTCGGAGAGTTGATGAATCACAAAAATTGCATCGGGATTGAATACAACTGGCGCCATGCGGACTTTTATCCATGGCATAATGTCTCAAACTGTCTACGATTTTATCGATTCCTGAAAGACCAGTAGTAGTCTCCGAAGCACATCTGGATTCATTCGGTAATGTGTGGATGGTCAGTGTGTTGATGAAACATAGAAATTGCACCGGGATTGAATACATCAGGTAACATCCTGACTTCTCTCCATGGGAGTAATGTCTCATATTGTCTATGCTTTGATCGATTCCTGGAAGACCAGCAGTAGTTTCCGAAGCACATCTGGAGGCATTCTGTAACCTGTGGACCTTCAGAGTGTTGATGAAACACAGAAATTGCATCGGGATTGAATACAACAGGCACCATTATGACGTTTCTCCATTTCACTTATGTCTTAAACTGTCTACGTTTTGATCGATTCCGGGAAGACCAGTAGTAGTTTCTGAAGAGCATCTGGAGGCATTCTGTAATCTGTGGACCTTCAGAGTGTTGATGAAACACAGAAATTGCATAGGGATTGAATACAACAGGCACTGACTGACTTTTCTCAATGGGAGTAATGTCACAAACTGTCTATGATTTGATCGATTCCTCGAAGACCAGTTGTAGTTTCAGAGGCACATCTAGAGACATTCTGTAATCTGTGGACCTTCTGAGTGTTGATGATACACAGAAATTGCATCCGGATTGAATACAACAGGCACCATTCTGGCTTTTCTCCATAGGAGTTATGTCTCAAACTGTCTGAGCTTTGATCGATTCCTGGAAGACCAGTAGTAGTTTCCGAAGCACATTTGGAGGCATTCTGTAATCTGTGGACCTTCAGTGTGTTGATGTAACACAGACATTGCATCGGGATTGAATACAACAGGAACCATTCTGACTTTTTTCAATGGGAGTAGTGTCTCAAACTGTCTAAGCTTTGATCGATTCTTGGAAGACCAGTAGTAGCATCCGAAGCACATCTGGAGGCATTCTGTAACCTGTGGACATTCAGAGTGTTGATGAATTACAGAAATTGCATCGGGATTGAACACAACATGCACCATGAGGACTTTTTTCCATGGGAGTAATGTCTCAAATTGTCTATGCTTTGATCTATTTCTGGAAGACCAGTAGTAGTTTTCAAAGCAGATCTTGAGACATTCTGTATCTGCGGACTTTCGGACTGTTGATGAATCACAGAAATTGCATCCGTATTGAATACAACAGGCACCATTCTGGCTTTTCTCCATAGGAGTTATGTCTCAAACTGTCTGAGCTTTGATCGATTCCTGGAAGACCAGTAGTAGTTTCTGAAGAGCATCTGGAGGCATTCTGTAATCTGTGGACCTTCAGAGTGTTGATGAAACACAGAAATTGCATCGGGATTGAATACAACAGGCACTAACTGACTTTTCTCAATGGGAGTAATGTCTCAAACTGTCTATGATTTGATCGATTCCTCGAAGACCAGTTGTAGTTTCACAGGCACATCTAGAGACATTCTGTAATCTGTGGACCTTCAGAGGGTTGATGAAACACAGAATTTGCATTGCGATTGAATTCAACAGGCACCATTCTGACTTTCCTACATGGGAGTAATGTCTCAAACTGTCTTTGCTTTCATCGATTCCTTGAAGACACCTAGTAGTTTCCGAAGCAGATCTGGAGGCATTCTGTAATCTGTGGACCTTCAGAATGTCGATGAAACACAGTAATTGCATCGGGATTGAAAACATTAGTCACCATTCGGACTTTTCTCCATAGGAGTACTGTCTCCATCTTTTTATGCTTGATCGATTCCTGGAAGACCAGTAATAGTTTCCGAAGCACAATTGGACGCATTCTGTATAATATGGACCTTCAGAATGTTGATTAAACATTGAAATTTCGTCGAGATTGAATACAACAGGCACCATTCTGACATTTCTCAATGGGAGTAATGTATCAAACTGTCTGTGATTTGATCAATTCCTGGAAGGCCAGTAGTAGTTTCCGAAGCACAACTGGAGGCATTCTGTAATCTGTGGACCTTCAGAGTGTTGATGAAACACAGAAATTGCCTCGGGATTGAATACAACAGACACCATTCTGGCTTTTCTCAATGGGAGTAACGTCTAAAACTGTCTATGCTTTGATCGATTCTTGGAAGACCAGTAGTAGTTTCCAAAGCAGATCTGGATTTATTCGGTAATATGTGGACCTTCAGTGTGTTGATGAAACATAGATATTGCATGGGGATTGAATGTTACAGGCACCATTCTGACTTTTCTACATAGGAGTTATGTCTCAAACTGTCTATGCTTTGATCAATTCCTGGAAGACCAGTAGTAGTTTCCGAAGCACATTTGGAGGCATTCTGTAATCTGTGGACCTTCAGTGTGTTGATGTAACACAGACATTGCATCGGGATTGAATACAACAGAAACCATTCTGACTTTTTTCAATGGGAGTAATGTCTCAAACTGTCTAAGCTTTGTTCGATTTTTGGAAGACCAGTAGTAGCTTCCGAAGCACATCTGGAGGCATTCTGTAACCTGTGGACCTTCAGAGTGTTTATGAATTCAGAAATTGCATCGGTATTGAACACAACATGCACCATGCGGACTTTTTTCCATGGGAGTAATGTCTCAAATTGTCTATGTTTTGATCGATTCCTGGAAGACCAGTAGTAGTTTCCGAAGCACATCTGGAGGCACTCTGTATCTGTGGACCTTCGGAGAGTTGATGAATCACAAAAATTGCATCGGGATTGAATACAACTGGCGCCATGCGGACTTTTATCCATGGCATAATGTCTCAAACTGTCTACGATTTTATCGATTCCTGGAAGACCAGTAGTAGTCTCCGAAGCACATCTGGATTCATTCGGTAATGTGTGGATGGTCAGTGTGTTGATGAAACATAGAAATTGCACCGGGATTGAATACATCAGGTAACATCCTGACTTCTCTCCATGGGAGTAATGTCTCATATTGTCTATGCTTTGATCGATTCCTGGAAGACCAGCAGTAGTTTCCGAAGCACATCTGGAGGCATTCTGTAACCTGTGGACCTTCAGAGTGTTGATGAAACACAGAAATTGCATCGGGATTGAATACAACAGGCACCATTATGACGTTTCTCCATTTCACTTATGTCTTAAACTGTCTACGTTTTGATCGATTCCGGGAAGACCAGTAGTAGTTTCTGAAGAGCATCTGGAGGCATTCTGTAATCTGTGGACCTTCAGAGTGTTGATGAAACACAGAAATTGCATAGGGATTGAATACAACAGGCACTGACTGACTTTTCTCAGTGGGAGTAATGTCACAAACTGTCTATGATTTGATCGATTCCTCGAAGACCAGTTGTAGTTTCAGAGGCACATCTAGAGACATTCTGTAATCTGTGGACTTTCTGAGTGTTGATGATACACAGAAATTGCATCCGGATTGAATACAACAGGCACCATTCTGGCTTTTCTCCATAGGAGTTATGTCTCAAACTGTCTGAGCTTTGATCGATTCCTGGAAGACCAGTAGTAGTTTCCGAAGCACATTTGGAGGCATTCTGTAATCTGTGGACCTTCAGTGTGTTGATGTAACACAGACATTGCATCGGGATTGAATACAACAGGAACCATTCTGACTTTTTTCAATGGGAGTAGTGTCTCAAACTGTCTAAGCTTTGATCGATTCTTGGAAGACCAGTAGTAGCATCCGAAGCACATCTGGAGGCATTCTGTAACCTGTGGACATTCAGAGTGTTGATGAATTACAGAAATTGCATCGGGATTGAACACAACATGCACCATGAGGACTTTTTTCCATGGGAGTAATGTCTCAAATTGTCTATGCTTTGATCTATTTCTGGAAGAAAAGTAGTAGTTTTCAAAGCAGATCTTGGGACATTCTGTATCTGCGGACTTTCGGACTGTTGATGAATCACAGAAATTGCATCCGGATTGAATACAACAGGCACCATTCTGGCTTTTCTCCATAGGAGTTATGTCTCAAACTGTCTGAGCTTTGATCGATTCCTGGAAGACCAGTGGTAGTTTCTGAAGAGCATCTGGAGGCATTCTGTAATCTGTGGACCTTCAGAGTGTTGATGAAACACAGAAATTGCCTCGGGATTGAATACAACAGGCACCATTCTGGCTTTTCTCAATGGGAGTAACGTCTAAAACTGTCTATGCTTTGATCGATTCTTGGAAGACCAGTAGTAGTTTCCAAAGCAGATCTGGATTTATTCGGTAATATGTGGGCCTTCAGTGTGTTGATGAAACATAGATATTGTATGGGGATTGAATGTTACAGGCACCATTCTGACTTTTCTACATGGGAGTTATGTCTCAAACTGTCTATGCTTTGATCGATTCCTGGAAGACCAGTAGTAGTTTCCGAAGCACATTTGGAAGCATTCTGTAATCTGTGGACCTTCAGTGTGTTGATGTAACACAGACATTTCTTCGGGATTGAATACAACAGGAACCATTCTGACTTTTTTCAATGGGAGTAGTGTCTCAAACTGTCTAAGCTTTGTTCGATTTTTGGAAGACCAGTAGTAGCTTCCGAAGCACATCTGGAGGCATTCTGTAACCTGTGGACCTTCAGAGTGTTTATAAATTCAGAAATTGCATCGGGATTGAACACAACATGCACCATGCGGACTTTTTTCATTGGGAGTAATGTCTCAAATTGTCTATGTTTTGATCGATTCCTGGAAGACCAGTAGTAGTTTCCGAAGCACATCTCTAGGAACTCTGAAAACTTTGGACCTTCAGAGCGTTGATGAAACACAGATATTGAATCGGGATTCAATTCAACATGCACAATTCTGACTTTTCGCAATGGGAGTAATGTCTCAAATTGTCTATCATTTGATCAATTCCTAGACGGCCAGTAGTATTTTCCGACGCACATCTGGAGGCATTCTGTAATATGTGCACCTTAAGAGTGTTGATGAAACACAGAAATTGCCTCGGGATTCAATACAACTGGCAGCATTCTGACTTTTCTCCTAATGGGGGTACTTTCTCAAACTGTCTATGTTTTGATCTATTCCTGGAAGACCTGTAGTAGCATCCGAAGCACATCTGGATTAATTCTAAACCTGTGGACCTTCAGAGTGTTGATGAAACACAGAAATTGCATCGGGATTGAATACAACAGGCACCATTATGACGTTTCTCCATTTCACTTATGTCTTAAACTGCCTACGTTTTGATCGGTCCCGGGAAGACCAGTAGTAGTTTCTGAAGAACATCTGGAGGCCTTCTGTAATCTGTGGACCTTTGGAGTGTTTGTGGAACATAGAAATTGCATCGGTATTGAATACAACAGGCACCATGCGGACTTCTCTACATGGGAGTAAAGTCTCAAACTGTCTACGCTTTGATCGAATCCTGGAAAACCAGTAGTAGTTTCGGAAGCACATCTTGTGGCATTCTGTAATCTGTGGACCTTCAGAGTTTTGATGAAACACAGAAACTGCATCGGGACTGATTACAATTAGTAGCATTCTGATTTTTCTCAACAGGGGTATTGTCTCAAACTGAATATGCTTTAATCGATTCCTGGAAGACGAGTAGTAGTTTCCGAAGCACATCTGGAGGCATTCTGTATTGTGTGAACCTCCAGAGTGTTGATGAAAAACACAATTTGCATCGGGATTGAATACAACAGGCACCGTTCTGACTTTTCTCCATGGGAGTCATGTCTCAAACTGTCTATGCTTTGATCGATTCCTGGAAGACACGTAGTAGTTTCCGAAGCACATCTGGAGGCATTCTGTAATCTGAGGACCTTCAGAGTGTTGATGAATTACAGTAACTGCATCGGGATCGAATACAACAGTCACCATACTGACTCTTCTCCATGGGAGTAATGTCTGAAACTGTCTTTGTTATGATCGATGCCTGGAAGACCAGTCGTAGGTTCCGAAGCACATCCGGAGGCATTCTGTAATCTGTGGACTTTCAGAGTGTTGATGAAAAACAGTAATTGCATCGGGATTGAATACAACTGGCACAATGCGGACTTTTATTCATGGGACAATGTCTCAAACTGTCTACGCTTTGATAGTTTACTGGAGGTCCACTAGTAGTTTCCGAAGCACATCTAGAGGCATTCATTAGACTGTGGACCTTCAGAGTGTTAAAGAAACACAGAAATTGTATCGGGATTGAATACAACAGGCTCCATTCGGACCTTTCTCCATGGAAGTAATGTCTCAAACTGTCTATGCTTTGATCGATTCCTGGAAAACATGTAGTAGTTTCTGAAGTACAGCTGGAGGCATTCTGTAATCTGTGGACCTTCAGAATGTTGATGAAACACAGTATTTGCATCGGGATTGAATACAACAGGCACCATTCTGACTTTTCTCAATGGGAGAAATGACTCAAACTGTCTATGCTTTGATCGATTCTTGGAAGACCTGTGTAGTTTCCAAAGCACATCTGGATTCATTCGGTAATGTGTGGACTCTCAGAGTATTCATGAAACATAGGAATTGCATGGGGATTGAATGCAACAGGCACCATTCTGACTTTTCTCCATGGGAGTTATGTCTCAAACTGTCTACGCATTGATCCAATCCTGGAAAACCAGTAGTAGTTTCCGAAGCACATCTGGTGGCATTCTGTAATCTGTGGACCTTCAGAGTTTTGATGAAACACAGAAACTGCATCGGGACTGATTACAATTAGTAGCATTCTGATTTTTCTCAACAGGGGTAATGTCTCAAACTGAATGTGCTTTAATCGATTCCTGGAAGACGAGTAGTAGTATCTGAAGCACATCTGGAGGCATTCTGTATTGTGTGGACCTCCAGAGTGTTGATGAAAAACACAATTTGCATCGGGATTGAATACAACAGGCACCGTTCTGACTTTTCTCCATGGGAGTCATGTCTCAAACTGTCTATGCTTTGATCGATTCCTGGAAGACACGTAGTAGTTTCCGAAGCACATCTGGAGGCATTCTGTAATCTGAGGACCTTCAGAGTGTTGATGAATTACAGTAACTGCATCGGGATCGAATACAGCAGTCACCATACTGACTCTTCTCCATGGGAGTAATGTCTCAAACTGTGTATGTTATGATCGATGCCTGAAAGACCAGTCGTAGGTTCCGAAGCACATCTGGAGGCATTCTGTAATCTGTGGACTTTCAGAGTGTTGATGATAAACAGTAATTGCATCGGGATTGAATACAACTGGCACAATGCGGACTTTTATCCATGGGACAAGGTCTCAAACTGTCTACGCTTTGATAGATTACTGGAGGTCCACTAGTAGTTTCCGAAGCACATCTAGAGGCATTCATTAGACTGTGGACCTTCAGAGTGTTAAAAAAACACAGAAATTGCATCGGGATTGAATACAACAGGCACCATTCTGACTTTTCTCAATGGGAGTAATGTATCAAACTGTCTGTGATTTGATCAATTCCTGGAAGGCCAGTAGTAGTTTCCAAAGCACATCTGGAGGCATTCTGTAATCTGTGGACCTTCAGAGTGTTGATGAAACAAAGAAATTGCCTTGGGATTGAATACAACAGGCACCATTCTGACTTTTCTCAATGGGAGTAACGTCTCACACTGTCTGTGTTTTGATCGATTCTTGAAAGACCAGTAGTAGTTTCCAAAGCACATCTGGATTTATTTGGTAATGTGTGGACCTTCAGAGTGTTGATGACACATAGATACTGCATGGGGATTGAATGCTACAGGCACCATTCTGACTTTTCTCCTTAATAGTTATGTCTCAAACTGTCTATGCTTTGTTCGATTCCTGGAAGACCAGTGGTAGTTTCCGATGCACATTTGGAGGCATTCTGTAATCTGTGGACCTTCAGTGTGTTGATGAAACACAGACATTGCATCGGGATTGAATACAACAGGAACCATTCTGACTTTTTTCAATCGGAGTAGTGTCTCAAACTGTCTAAGCTTTGATCGATTCTTGGAAGACCGGTAGTAGCTTCCAAAGCACATCTGGAGGCATTCTGTAACCTGTGGACCTCCAGAGTGTTGATGAATCACAGAAATTGCATCGGGATTGAACACAACATGCACCATGCGGACTTTTTTCCATGGGAGTAATGTCTCAAATTGTCTATGCTTTGATTGATTCCTGGAAGACCAGTAGTAGTTTCCGAAGCACATCTGGAGGCACTCTGTATCTGTGGACCTCCGGAGACTTGATGAATCACAGAAATTGCATCGGGATTGAATACAACTGGCGCCATGCGGACTTTTATCCATGGCATAGTGTCTCAAACTGTCTACGATTTTATCGATTCCTGGAAGACCAGTAGTAGTCTCCAAAGCACATCTGGATTCATTCGGTAATGTGTGGATGGTCAGTGTGTTGATGAAACATAGAAATTGCACCGGGATTGAATACATCAGGTAACATTCTGACTTCTCTCCATGGGAGTAATGTCTCATATTGTCTACGCTTTGATCGATTCCTGGAAGACCAGCAGTAGTTTCCGAAGCACATCTGGAGGCATTCTGTAACCTGTGGACCTTCAGAGTGTTGATGAAACACAGAAATTGCATCGGGATTGAATACAAAAGGCACCATTATGACGTTTCTCCATGGTAGTTATGTCTTAAACTGTCTACGCTTTGATCGATACCGGGAAGACCAGTAGTAGTTTATGAAGAACATCTCGAGGCATTCTGTAATCTGTGGACCTTTGGATTGTTTGTGGAACACAGAAATTGCATCGGGATTGAATACAACAGGCACCATGCGGACTTTTCTACATGGGAGTAAAGTCTCAAACTGACTACGCTTTGATCGAATCCTGGAAAACCAGTAGTAGTTTCTGAAGTACATCTGGAGGCATTCCGTAGTCTGTGGACCTTCAGAGTTTTGATGAAACAGATAAACTGCATCGGGACTGATTACAATAGGCAGCATTCAGATTTTCCTCAACAGGGGTAATGTCTCAAACTGAATATGCTTTAATCGATTCCTGGAAGACGAGTAGTAGTTTCCGAAGCACATCTGGAGTCATTCTGTATTGTGTGGACCTTCAGAGTGTTGATGAAAAACAGAATTTGCATCGGGATTGAATACAACAGGCACCATACTGACTCTTCTCCATGGGAGTAATGTCTCAAACTGTCTATGTTATGATCGATGCCTGGAAGACCAGTCGTAGGTTCCGAAGCACATCTGGAGGCATTCTGTAATCTGTGGACCTTCAGAGTGTTGATGAAAAACAGAAATTGCATCGGGACTGAATATAAGAGGCACCACTCTGAGTTTTCTCCATGGGAGTAATGTCTCAAATTGTCTATGCTTTGATCGAGTCCTGGAAGACCAGTAGTAGTTTCCGAAGCATATCTGGAGGCATTCTGTAATCTGTGGAGCGTCAGAGTGTTGATGAAACACATAAATTGCATCGGGATTGAATACAACTGGCACCATGCGGATTTTTATCCATGGGTTAATGTCTCAAACTGTCTACGCTTTGATCGATTACTGGAGGTCCAGTAGTAGTTTCCGAAGCACATCTAGAGGCATTCATTAGACTGTGGACCTTCAGAGTGTTGAAGAAACACAGAAATTTCATCGGGATTGAATACAACAGGCACCATTCGGAGTTTTCTCCATGGGAGTAATGTCTCAAACTGTCTATGCTTTGATCGATTCCTGGAAGACACGTAGTAGTTTCTGAAGCACATCTGGAGGCATTTTGTAATCTGTGGACCTTCGGAATGTTGATGAAACACAGTAATTGCATCGGGATTGAATACAACAGGCACCATTCTGACTTTTCTCAATGGTAGAAATGACTCAAACTGTCTACGCTTTGATCGATTCTTGGAAGACAAGTGTAGTTTCCAAAGCACATCTGGATTCATTCGGTAACGTGTGGACCTTCAGAGTGTTGATGAAACATAAAAAATTGCATGGGGACTGAATGCAACGGGCACCATTCTGACTTTTCTCCATGGGAGTTATGTCTCAAACTGTCTATGCTTTGATCTATTCCTGGAAGACCAGTAGTAGTTTCCGAAGCACATATGGAAGCACTCTGAAATCTGTGGACTTTCAGAGTGTTGACGTAACACAGACATTGCATCGGGATTGAATACAACGGGAACCATTCTGACTTTCTTCAATGGGAGTAATGTCTCAAACTGTCTAAGATTTGATCGATTCTTGGAAGACCAGTAGTAGTTTCTGAAGCACATCTCGAGGCATTCTGTAACCTGTGGACCTTCAGAGTGTTGTTGAAACTCAGAAATTGCATCGGGATTGAATACAAAAGCACCATGCGGACTTTTTTCCATGGGAGTTATGTCTCAAATTGTCTACGCTTTGATCGATTCCTGAAAGACCAGTAGTCTTATAGTAGATTGTGCTCCCTGCCGCCGTTGGATAAGCAGCTGCAGCAGCAAATCGTATAACCCTAGCTTACGTATTTGTTAAACAGTTTAATTAATTTATTTGCATGTTTTTGGGTACGTGCATTGTTTAATTCATATATTTTGGGCGTATTATAGTATTTGAGGGTTGTAGCATTGGGCCTTACTACATGAATAGTGTAAATTCTCGTAGTCGTCTGTCCTTTGTTTTTGTTTTGAACAGCCAGCATCGGTTGGTCACAGCCATTGTGCTCCCTGCCGCCGTTGGATAAGCAGCTGCAGCAGTAAGTCGTATAACCCTAGCTTACTTATTTGTTAGATAGTTTAATTAATTTCTTTGCGTGTTTTTGGGTACTTGCATTGTTTAATTCATATATTTCGAGCGTATTATAGTATTTGACAGTTGTAGCATCACGCTTTAGTGTTTACTTGGTAGATTCTTATTTAAATTTTGTGTGAGTTTCGTATAGGAGGTGCAATTTAAAGTTTTAGTTACTGTAATCGTAAATTCAGCAGACTGTAGCGCAGTCGTTAGGCATTTGTACAGGTTAGTTGATACATTCTTTGCGTGTTTCGCTTGTGTTATCTACGCAGGGACTCATGTTTCAGTAACTGTTGTTCAACATCGATTAGAATGGACAGGGACTGCGATTGCTGTGTTTGGATGAGGGCTGACTTCGGCAATCGGCGCTGACTTCGGTCACACAGCTTGAGGCTGTTGCCAATGGGCACCACTGTGGGGAGCTGGACTTGGGTATCACGGGGATGTCAACCTCGTCCCGTCTGTCCCCAGATCGGTCTGCCGCTGTGGTTGCCCCTGTTGCTGCCCGCAGTGGGGCTGAGCCCTCACTTGTGGTTGATTGGGAGGTCGTTGCAAGGCGTGGCAGGCAGCGATAGGCGTCCCCGGAGGCTGATCAGAAAGCCTTCCCGGTTCGTCTGACAAACCGGTTTCAGGCACTGTCTCTGGCTGAGCCAGATGCAGCTGCCTGCCCTGTTTCAGAGGATCATTCTCAGCCTTCAAGGTCCGGGCAATCGCAGAGGGTGGGCTTACTGGTAGTTGGGAGCTCCAATGTTAGGCGCGTAATGGGGCCCCTTAGGGATACAGCGGCTAAGGAGGGGAAGAAATCCAGTGTGCACTCCGTGTGCATTCCGGGAGGAGTCATTCCTGATGTGGAAAGGGTCCTTCCGAATGCCATGAAGATCACAGGGTGCAGCCAGCTGCAGGTGGTGGCACATGTCGGCACTAATGACGTGTGTCGCTTTGGATCTGAGGAAATTCTCTCTGGATTCCAGCGGCTATCTGATTTGGTGAAGGCTGCCGGTCTTGCTTACGAGATGAAGGCAGAGCTCACCATCTGCAGCATTGTTGACAGAACCGACTGCGGACCTTTGTTGCAGAGCCGGGTAGAGGGTCTGAATCAGAGGCTCAGACGGTTTTGCGGTCGTGTTGGCTGCAGATTCCTTGACTTGCGCCATAGGGTGGTGGGGTTTCGGGCTCAGCTGAATAGGTCAGGAGTTCACTACACTCAGCTGTCAGTTGCCCGGGTAGCGGAGGCTGTGTGGCGTGGACTGGGCGGTTTTTTAGGTTACAAGGCCTCGGGAAAGTACGGGGTGGGCTGCAATGTCAAAGGGTGCATGGCAATTACAGGACGTGCTTGGATCAAAGAACAGTCGGAATTATAGTTGTAAATTATTGTAGTTGCGCTGGAAAAGTCCCTGAGCTTCAAGCGCTAATAGAAAGCACAGAAGCTGATATCGTTATAGGTACAGAAAGCTGGCTAAAGCCTCAAATAAGTTCTGCAGAAATTTTTACGAAGTCTCAGACGATGTTCAGGAAAGATAGATTAGGCAGAATTGGTGGTGGAGTGTTTGTGTCTGTCAGTAGTGGTTTATCTTGTAGTGAAGTCGAAGTAGATACTCCGTGCAAATTGGTATGGGTGGAGGTTATATTTAACAGCCGAATTAAGTTAATAATTGGCTCCTTCTACCGACCCCCAGACTCCGATGACACAGTTGCGGAACAGTTCAGAGAAAATTTGAGTCTCGTAACAAATAAATACCCCACTCATATGGTTATAGTTGGTGGGGACTTCAACCTACCCTCGGTATGTTGGCAAAAATACTTGTTCAAAACCGGTGGTAGGCAGAAAATGTCTTCCGAGATTGTCCTAAATGCTTTCTCCGAAAATTATTTCGAGCAGTTAGTCCACGAACCCACACGAATTGTAAATGGTTGCGAAAACACACTTAACCTCTTAGCCACAAACAATCCAGAGCTGATAGAGAGCATCATGACTGATACAGGGATTAGTGATCACAAGGTCGTTGTAGCTAGGCTCAATACCATTTATTCCAAATCCATCAGAAACAAACGCAAAATAATTTTATTTGAAGAAGCGGATAAAGTGTCACTAGAAGCCTTCCTAAAGGACAATTTCCATTCCTTCTGAACTGACTATGCGAATGTAGACGAGATGTGGCTCAAATTCAAAGATATAGTAGCAACAGCAATTGAGATATTCATACCTCATAAATTGGTAAGAGATGGAACAGATCCCCCATGGTACACAAAAAAGGTCCGAACGCTGTTGCAGAGGCAACGGAAAAAGCATGCAAAGTTCAGAAGAACGCGAAATCCCGAAGATGGGCTAAAACTTACAGACGCGTGAAAGGCCTCACCTTCAGATAGACTCCCAGGTTCAACCAAACTGCCCATGTCAAAGATTTACTGTCCTACATTCGTAGTCTCTGCTGGAAATATCACTTTGCCACTAAGAAAAATAATCCTGATCCCACTCCTAATGATCCAACTCCCCAAGACACTATCCAAATTGAACTGTGCCTGGAACAGTTCCATCCTCCATCACAGCGGGACCCACCTCCTCTTCCTCAAAATCACCCTCTCCAAACCTTCCAGGAATTTCTCACTTCCAGCCTTGCCTCTCAATCTTTCTTGAAAAACCATAATCCTACTCCCAACATCACCACAGCTGAAGCCCAGGCTATCCGTGATCTGAAAGCTGACCAATCCATCATCATTCTTCCAGCTGACAAGGGTTCCATGACCATGGTACTTGATCGTCGGGAGTATGTGGCTGAGGGACTGCGTCATTTTTCAGACAACTCTACATACAAAGTTTGCCAAGGTAATCGCATTCCTGATGTCCAGGCGGAGCTTCAAGGACTCCTCAGAACCTTAGGCCCCCTACAAAACCTTTCACCTGACTCCATCAAACTCCAACAAACTCCTGACACCACTGACACCTCACACTCCTACCTTCTACCTACTTCCTAAAATTCGCAAACCCAAACATCCCGGCCGCCCCATTGTAGCTGGTTACCAAGCCCCCACAGAACGTATCTCTGCCTACGTAGATTAACACCTGCAACCCAGTCTCCCATCCTTCATCAAAGACACCAACCACTTTCTTGAACGCGTGGAATCCTTACCCAGTCTGTTACCCCCGGAAACCATCCTTGTAACCATTGATGCCACTTGCCTATACACAAATATCCTGCACGTCCAGGGCCTCGCTGCAGTGGACCACTTCCTTTCACGCCGATCACCTGCCACCCTACCTACAACCTCTTTCCTCGTCACCTTAGCCAGCTTCATCCTGACCCACAACTTCTTCACTTTTGAAGGCCAGACATACCAACAATTAAAGGGAACAGCCATGGGTACCAGGATGGCCCCCTCGTATGCCAACCTATTTATGGGCCACTTAGAGGAAGCCTTCTTGGTTACCCAAGCCTGCCAACCCAAAGTTTGGTACAGATTTATTGACGACATCTTCATGATCTGGACTCACAGTGAAGAACAACTCCTGAATTTCCTCTCCAACCTCAACTCCTTTGGTTCCATCAGATTCACCTGGTCCTACTCCAAATCCCATGCCACTTTCCTTGACGTTGACCTCCATCTGTCCAATGGCCAGCTTCACACATCCGTCCACATCAAACCACCAACAAGAAACAGTACCTCCATTATGACAGCTGCCACAAATTCCATATCAACAGTCCCTTCCCTACAGCCTAGGCCTACGTGGCAAACGTATCTGCTCCAGTCCTGAATCCCTGAATCATTACACCAACAACCTGAAAACAGCTTTTGCATCCCACAACTACCCTCCCGACCTGGTACAGAAGCAAATAACCAGAGCCACTTCCTCATCCCCTTAAACCCAGAACCTCTCACAGAAGAACCCTAAAAGTGCCCCACATGTGACAGGATACTTCCCGGGACTGGATCCGACTCTGGATGTGGCTCTCCAGCAGGTATACGACTTCCTAAAATCCTGCCCCGAAATGAGATCCATCCTTCATGAAATCCTCTCCACTCCACCAAGAGTGTCTTTCCGCCGTCCACCTAACCTTCGTAAGCTCTTGGTTCATCCCTATGAAATCCCCAAACCCCCTTCCCTACCCTCTGGCTCCTACACTTGCAACCACCCGCGGTGTAAAACCTGTCCTATGCACCCTCCCACCACCACCTACTCCAATCCTGTAACCCGGAAGGTGTACACGATCAAAGGCAGAGCCACGTGTGAAAGCACCCATGTGGGAATGACCAGCAACAAACTGTCCATTCACATGAATGGACACAGGCAGACAGTGTTTGTTGGTAATGAGGATCACCCTGCGGCTAAACATGCCTTGGTGCGCAGCCAGCACATCTTTGCACAGTGTTACATCATCCGGGTTATCTGGATACTTCCCACCAACACCAACCTATCCAAACTCCGGAGATGGGAACTTGCCCTTCAGTATATCCTCTCTTCTCGATATCCGCCAGGCCTCAACCCGAACTCTTTGCCTTTACATATATATATATATATATATATATCTGTGTGTGTGTGTGTGTGTGTGTGTGTGTGTGTGTGTGTGTGTGTGTGTGTGTGTGTGTGTGTGTGTGTGTGTGCGCGCTAGTCCCTCTCCCTTAAAACCCACATCCTTTCGTCTTTCCCTCTCCTTCCCTCTTTCCTGAAGCAGCAACCGTCGGTTGTGAAAGCTAGAAATTCTGTGTGTGTGTTTGTGTGTTTTATTTATTGTGGCTGTCTACCGGAGCTTTCCTGCTTGGTAAGTCTTGGAATCTTATATATATATCTATGGATGGATATGCGTGTGTGTGTGTGTGTGTGTGTGTGTGTGTGTGTGTGTGTGCGAGCATATACCTATCCTTTTTCCCCCTAAGGTAAGTCTTTCCGCTCCCAGGATTGGAATAACTCTTTACCCTCTCCCTTAAAACCCACATCCTTTCATCTTTCCTTTTCCTTCCTTCTTTCCTGACGAAGCAGCCGCCGGTTGCGAAAGCTCAAATACTGTGTGTGTGTGTTTTATTCATTGTGCTTATCTACCGGCACTTTCCCACTTGGTAAGTCTTGGAATCTTTGTTTTTAATATATATATATATATATATATAATTGTTTTGAAAAATCAACAATGTAATGGGAAAGATAGTTTGCTACTTACCATTAAGATGACATGTTAAGTTACACATATGCACAACTAAGACAGATGGTAGCTAGTGTCCAAAATCTCTGTTTCTTTCCCTGAAAGCTATTGTGCAAGTGTAGTTTAGTTGTGTCTGTCTCTAGCTTAACCTGTCATCTTCAGAGCAAGCAACAATCAATCTAGTCACTACCTTGGGGTATACAAGACTTCATCAGTTAATGGCAGCACATGACAGTTAATGGGTTTGCATACAGATTTGTAGAGTATAGAAGCTTCAAACTTGTGTTTCAGTTGGTATCAGAGTGACAAATTTGATTCACGGCAGTCTGCAGAGTGTACAGTCAGCAGACTTTTGCTTTTCCTTGAGGAATGATTGAATGATATGATGCAATTTGGTGGCTGCTTCACCATTGTGCAGATTTCATAAGAATTAGTGATAACTATGCAACACACAGAAAAGACAATTACACTTTCTTCTAAATTGCTGGCACATTACTTGAGAGAATTTTATGAGTTTCTACTAGTTTTTTTCACTACTTGGCTGAAATTTTAAATGAGGACTGCAGCATAAATCCACTCACATCAGATGCGGCAGTGAGGATGCGAGGTTCAGCTGTGAGGCGAGCAGTCAGCCAGTTACACCAGTACAGCAGTGAGGGGGCACAGTTGGCCAGGCCCATGAGATGTGGTGGTATGTTGGAACAGTCAGGCAGTGGACTGGGCCCACCATTTGTGCAGACAGTTGGAGCAGTTGGCACATCAGATGCAGTGGCAGGGTTTTTAATGGCACCTGTAATTTGCAGTTTCGTTAAAAGGTTTTATCATATTGCTGTTCAGGCTGGAGTTAAGGGAGGATAAGGAATTTAAATACTGATGCCTTTAATGATGTCAATGAAGAGGTATACTTGTGATGTGATGCTCCTGTCAGAGAAACTAGAGAAAAATATGTGGTTTAAAGTAAAATAATATCCATGCTAGAGCACTGAAGTACATTAGGTGATATTTGTCATGTTTATAAGATATCTGTATTAATAATGGTATTTTTTGTGTATAAGTGGTGATACTAGTCTTTTTTAAATGAGTCTGTGCATCACAATCATTGAAATGTACTGAGGAGTATGAAGCACATGAGTAAAATGCATCTGTAGTAAGAGAATTAAAAATGTGGATTAGGAGAAGTGTAACATGAAGTTGTAATGGTTAGAAACCCATCTTTGTAGTTATTTCTTTTGCAGATGTACTGATACAGTCAACAAGGTTGTATGGAAAGAATTTGATGAAGTTGGAACTATGTTGTTTGTTGACATATAACACCTATGTAACTTGAGTAATATATGTTATTTGTGGTAGTGTAAGTAAAAGATATAACGAAATTATAACTCACTGAACAGGTAATAAAACTTATATTGTTGCTTACACATACTGTTTTCAAAGTAATGTAATGCTCAAATTATTTATGCAGTTGAGACCCAAGTACCCAACATCAAAAAGCAATTAATTACTCATCACTTCCAACAAATGAATTAAATGTTTAGTATTCCAACAAGAAGAACA
This sequence comes from Schistocerca gregaria, assembly GCF_023897955.1. Classification (NCBI taxonomy): domain Eukaryota; kingdom Metazoa; phylum Arthropoda; class Insecta; order Orthoptera; family Acrididae; genus Schistocerca; species Schistocerca gregaria. Next base: position 29,779,974 of record NC_064925.1, read on the forward strand.
ACAAGAATGTGTTCTTTAGTAATAAAGTAATGTTCAGGAATAGCTCCCATTCCCATATTCCATCAATGAGGAGTATAAATTTGTATTGTGTTAAGAGTACATTTTGTTTTGCTAATATCGAGCATTTTTTTAATTTTCCCTTAGCTGAAACTGTAATTTAATACAACCATAGACTCTGACAAAAGTGTTTGGGAGATAGGCAGACATGCAACCTTGACTAATGGACGCTAGTAGAGAGAGAGTGTGAGAGAGAGTGTGAGAGAGAGAGAGTGTGTGAGAGAGAGAGTGTGTGAGAGAGTGAGTGTGTGAGAGAGTGAGTGTGTGAGAGAGTGAGTGTGACAGAGAGTGAGTGTGAGAAAGAGTGAGTGTGAGAGAGAGAGAGTGTGAGAGAGAGACAGTGTGAGAGAGACAGAGTGTGAGAGAGACAGAGTGTGAGAGAGATAGAGAATGTGAGAGAGAGAGAGAGTGTGTGTGTGTGTGTGTGTGTGTGTGTGTGTGTGTGTGTGTGTGTGTGTGTGTGTGAGAGAGAGAGAGAGAGAGAGAGAGAGAGAGAGAGAGAGAGGGGTGAGAGAGAGAGGGGGTGAGAGAGAGAGGGGAGGTGAGAGAGAGAGAAGGGGTGAGAGAGAGAGAGAGAGTGTGTGTGAGAGAGAGAGAGTGTGTGAGAGAGAGGGGGTGAGCGAAAGAGGAGGTGAGAGAGAGGGGGGGTGAGAGGGGGGCGAAAGGGGGTGAGAGGGGGTGAGAGGGGTGTTGAGAGGGGGGTTGAGAGGGGGGTTGAGAGGTGGATGAGAAGGGGGTGTGGGAGTGAGGGAGTGACGGCGTGAGGGAGTGAGAGTGAGAGAGTGAGAGTGAGAGAGATTTTTTGAAGGGGGGGAGGGGGGATATCAATGTTCAAAGTCCAAATCAGAGTGTGCATTCTAAATCTGTATAGTACATTGTGTATAAGTTATAAAACTTATCATATATTGAACAATGTGCCAAATTTGAATCTAAACCTATGCCCAGTGAACCTCTGTGAGATTCATGATACGAATATCAATTTGTTTGTTCAACAACTGTTGTATATAGACAGATAAAGGATTATATAAAATTGCCACACACTTTCGTAATGAGGTATGATGACCAACACAAGCTTCTACAATTTAGAATTTCTAAAATTTACAGTATTATGAAGACAATAGATGCAAGTATCATAGTTTTAGTATAAGATCTGGACAGTTGGCTATCAAAGATAGAGCGAGGAAATCCCCAGTAGGCACTTAATTAAGTCAAGGCATGTAAAATCTCTCTAACGAATGCATCTAAACTACATCAGATACCCAATTGCACACTATCAAGGAGGTTATATAATACAAATCCTTTGAAAATATAGGGACAAAATGGCTTTTTGGTCCAAATCAGTGGCTTATTTAAATGTGCAGAATATATCAGCTATTTACGAATGGTGAAGTTAAGGGCATTGTGAAGTGTTACTTAAACCAAAGTGGTAAATTAGAGGAGAGGTCAGTAGACGATAGCCCTAGATAGGAGAGGGTAAAAAATCTGCTGTCAAGTAACAATGACCTTTCTGTACATTAGAGTAAAAATGGAAAGCTGAAGTGAACAGAGGTGTTATAGCAGACTATTTCAAATATTTGGAGGGGACTGTAAGAGGTGTTCCACTGAGTCCCATGGCCAACTTCACCGATGACCTAGGCAATGTCATAGTGTTGGTCAAGAGCACATGTCAATTCTGACACAGAATCACAGATACATCCAAACCAAGCAAGCCTACAACGAAGTTGAAAGAAGATGTTTTTAGATGAGTAAGGATGATATTTAAAACTCTAAGGCACTGACACCTCATGAACCAACATATGGTATTTAATAACGAGTATTGAGATTTGTTTTGAGGAAAATCGTACTGTCTTAATAAAGCATTAGTACATTCAGAGGTTGAATATTAATAAAGCATTTCAGTAATAAAAAAAACAGTAATTGGCTAACAGCTGAATTAATATGAGTGTATTTTTCTTAGTAAAATGCTGTTAGATGTGTTTAATGTGTTCCAATTCACCTCCACACACATTTTAAACGCAATTATTATTCAAAATATTCAGTGTTTCCGAATAGTCCCCGATCCTGCTGTGATTATGAACACAGTTTGGATTTAAATTTAAGGAAGAGTTCTGGTAGAGAATTTTCATCATTGCAAAACACTGATGTAAGATGAGCTGAAAATAATGTACTTGAGATTTCGCAGTTGTAGTGCAGTATTTAGACAATTCCCACTGAAAACTTTATTTTCTGTTCTAATTAAACTCAAATTATGGAACTTGTACACAGATAATTCACAGTTTACATGTACAAATTAGTTACATAAACCTTATTACTTTGCTAACTATGCATTCATTACATAAACCAAATCATTGCCTGAACATATAAACCCTCAAATTCCACAAATTTCAACCTAGTTATTTTATAAACAAATACGTAGTTACACAAAATATCTTTACATGAGTTTATAAATATGTCTTTCCTAAAAGAAATAATCTTCAGAGTGCCATCAACAGTAACACTTGCAACATCTATGTATTGAGTCTCCAGTCATTTTGTGAGTATATGTTGTTATATAGTAACATTCGTACCTAGAGAGTACACAATTAAGATGTTGATGCAAGTTTCTGTTCTAACAGATCAATTTAGGCAAAAAGAATATAAAACACTGACCACTACAATTTTTGGCACAATTGAATATTCCAGTGTCATTTTTCTGGCCAACAAAATGTCTTATGATGTATCTGTGACAACATAAACAGTGTTTACCTACTTACAATTAGTGGATGAGTTTTGAGAATTAGTGCAACATTAAATATTTATGGTAACTGTAGTAATGAACAGTGTTCAACTTAGTGTTTCTGTAGAAAGTAAATTATGAGGTGACTTATGTTGTCACTGAAACTGTCACTGGATGGGTTGTCCAACCTGGTTCTTTTGATCTACAAATGCACTGAAGAGACAAACTGATACACATGCCTAAAACCATTATACCATTTAGGGCCCCATGCAAGCATGCAGAAATACCACAACACAACATGGCATGGACTCAATGTGAGGGAATTGACACCATGAATCCTGCAGTGTTGTCCATAAATTGGTAAAAGTGTGAGGGGTTGGAGACACTTGTGAACAGCACATTGCAAGGTATCACAGATATCCTCCATAATGTTCATGTCTGAGGAGTTTGGCAGACAGAGCATTTCTGGAGCCACACTATAGCAATTTCAGACATGTGGGGCATCATGTTGTCCACCTGTAATTGCCCAAATCCATAAAAAAACACAATGTACATGAGTGAATGCAGGTAATCAGACAGGATGCTTATGTATGTGTCACCTGTCAGATCATATTTGGACATATCAGGGGTCCCAAATCACTCCTAGATCACCCACCACACACCATTACAGAGCCCCCATCAGCTTGAAGAGTCCCTTCATGACATGCACAGTCAATGGATTCATGAGGTTACATCCATACCCATACAAGTAAAGCAGGTTGATACAATTTGAACTGAGGCTCGTCTGACGAGGCACGATGTCTCCAGTCATCAACAGTCCTATGTCAGTGTTGAAAACCCCAGGAATTGTGTAAGGCTTTGTGTTGTGCATTCCTCAACAGTACATGAGTGGGCCTTTGGTTCCAAAAGCCCATACTGATGATGTTTGAGGAATGGTTCACACGCTGACACTTGATGGCCCAGCATTGAAATCTGCAGCAATTTGTGGAAGGGTCACATTTCTGTCACATTGAAAGATTCTCTTCAGATGTCATTAGCCCTATTTTTCCAGAATCTTTTTCAAGCCACAGAACTGATGTTTTAGCGGATTCTTAATATTCACAGTACACTCAGAAATGGCTGTATGGGAAAATCGCACTTCATTGCTACCTTGGAGATGCTGTGTTCCATCATTTGTGCACCAATTAGCACACCAGATTCAGACTCACTCAAATCTTGAAAATGTGCCATTGTAATAGCAGTAACTGATCTAGAAATTGTGCCAGACACTTCTTGTCTTACATAGGCATTGCCGACTGCAGCACCATATTCTCCTGTTTATGTATCTCCGTATTTGAATACACATGCCTAAAACAATTTCTTTGACATTTCAGTGTAAAAGTGTTAGGTGACTAGTCATCATCCAAACTGTCTATTTAATGTTAATGAAAATTTCTTTTGTTATGGTTTTAGGGCACAAAACTCCCAAAGATGAGTTCAGGAGGAAGAGGTCCAAGCACAAGGAAGAGCTTTCTCGTCCAGCAATTTATTATTGGAAATGTCGACCAATGTGGGTGCCATGAAAGAGCAACATGATGACATAAAACACACTGTAGATCGGTGAAGTGAATCATGCAAATAGCTGGCCAATGAAGAGAGACTGCATCCTTCGGCCGCTATATTGGCTGCCTTATTTCCGGAGATACCAACATATCCTGGGATACAGAGGAATGCCACAGAGATGCCCCCCCCCCTCCAAGTGGAGCAAGTGGAGGCAGTCCAGAATCTTGTAGACCAGAGGGTGGACAGGGTTGAGAGCTTGGAGACTGAGGAGAGATCTGAGGGAGTCTGAGCACATAACATACTGTATCTGCTGATGGTGATGGATGTATTGGACAGCCTGGAGAACAGCGTAAAGCTCCGCAGTATAATCTGAACACTGGTTAGGAAGCCAAAATTGATTTGGGGTGTTGCCAACAAGGCAGAGAAGGACCACTCGGTCTGCTCCCCAGGAGGGGCAATTCAGGGCATGGAGGGTGTTGAGGGGTCACAGACAGCGAGCCGAAAGATAGGAAATGTGGGAGGACCAGCACAGCTTTCTGTCAAACATAAGACCCAAAAATTTAGTGACATCCAAAAACGGAAGGTTGACAGGTCCTAGATGTAAGGAAGGTAGAAGAAACTCCATATGATGCCAAAAATTAACACAAACGGTCTTACTGGGAGAAAAGCGGAAGTCTGTTATGATGCTCCAAGAGTGGAGGCGATTGAGACATCCTTGAAGACGTCATTCAAGAAGGATGGTCCATTAAGAGCTGTAGTAGATCGCAAAATCGTCCACAAAGAGGGAGCCCGAGACATCGGGAAGGAGACAGTCCATAATTGGAATTATGGCAATGGCAAACAGTAAAACACTTAGCACGGAGCCCTGGGTACCCCGTTCTCTTGGGAGAAAGTACGGGAGAGAGTAGTGTTCACCCGCACTCTAATGTGTGCTCTGCCATAAATTCGCAAACAAAATGGGGCAGCCGACCTCGAAAGCCCCAAGAGGTATCGTATGCTCTCTCCAGATCAAAAAATACTGCTACTGTTTGGCGTTTCCAGAGAAAATTGTTCATGATATATGTGGAGAGAGCAACAAATGGTCAACTGCAGAATGATGCTTTTGGAAACCGCATTGGGCAGATATTAAAAAACTGTGGGACTCCAGCCACCAGGCTAAATGGCAATTCACAATATGCTCTAAAACCTTACATAAACTCCTCGTGAGCAAAATGGGGAGATAGCTAGAGGGGAGATGTTTGTCCTATGCAGGTTTCGGAACAGGAACAATGATAGCTTCCTGCCGTCCTCTGGGAAAAGTACTGTCGGTCCAAATTCGATTATAAAGGTGAAGGAGGTAGCGGAGACTATGGTATCATAAATGCACAAACATTTGGATGTGGATACCATCCGGTCCTGGGGTGGAAGTTCGAGAATAAGAGAGTGCATGTTGCAGTTCCTGCATGGAGGAAACAGTATTGTAGATTTCGCAATTTTGAGAGGAGAAGGCAAGAGGTTGCACTTCCAGTGCATGTTTCTTCGGGAGAAACGCTGGTGGGTAATTTGAAGAGCTCGAAATCTCAGCGAAGTGTTGACCCAATGAATTAGAAATTGCAATGGGGTCCACTAATTTATCATCGATGACATTGAATGACATTGAGTCCAAAGACCGGGGAGAAAGTAGGAGCTCCAGATAACCGCCGAATCTGACTACAAACTTCCGAGGAGGGAGTGTACGTGTTAAAAAAGCTAGTAAAGAAGTCCCAGCTTCCCTTCTTGCTATCACGGATGACGTGACGACATCATGCACGGAACTGCTTCTAGTGGATACAGTTGGCCTAAGTAGGATGGTGTCTGAAAATGCGAAGAGCATGTCACCGCTCATGTATTGCATTACAGCATGCCTCATTGCACCAAGGAACTGGGGGGCACCGGGGCATTCCAGAGGTCCAAGGTATTGAACATTCCACAGCTGTAAGAATAACTTCTGAAATATGAGTGACCTCATTGTCGATGCTAGGAAAGTGATGGTCATCAAATGTTGCTAGAGACGAAAAAAGTGTCCAATCGGCTTGGGCAAACTTCCAGTGTCTCAGGCGCATATATGGCAGTTGTGGTTTCAATCGAAGGACACATGGAAAGTGGTCACTCAAGTGTGTATCAACAAGACCGAACCATTTGAAGCGTCGGGCTAGTGGAACTATACCGACCGAAAGGTGCAAATGAGAGAAATTTGTCGTGGAGGCAGACATAAAGGTAGGGTCCCCATTGTTGCGGCAAACAAGATCCGCTTGGTGGAAGGCGTCTATCAATAGTGATCCACACGGACTAGGATGCAAAGATCCCCAAAATGGGTGGTGGGCATTGAAGTCCCCAACCAGCAAATAGAGGGGTGGAAGTTGACCAAGAAGAGGAAGGAACTGGGGGGAGGGGTCCTCGTGCCATTTGTGTGGATGATGGAATGTAGACAGTACAAAGAGAGAAGGTGTATCCAGAAAGTGAAAGACGGACAGCGACAGCTTGGCAGGAGGAGTTTAAGGGGATTGGGTGACAATGGACAGTATCATGGAGAAGAATCATAAGTCCTCCCTGTGCTGGAGTGCCTTCAACACAGGGATGATCAAATTGGACTTGCTGAAAATGGGGAATAGAAAACGGGCGTGGGGATGCATTTTTGTTTCCTGAAGACAGAAGATGACCGTCGAGTAGGATCATAAGAGGATTGACGATTCATCCCGATTGCCTCGAATGCCACAAATATTCCAATGGATAATGGACATAGGGTGGACAGAAAATGGAAGAATGTGACCAAGGTTGCCCTCAACTCAACGACTGCTCAGAGCTTGTGACTAACAGCGTGAAATGGCTTTCAGCTGAAGGCTGAAGATATTGATCCCTAGGTTGTTCAGGAGCAGCTCCTGCCACCAGCGATCAGCCAGTTGATTGGCCGGCAGCAGTGCACCTCAGCGACACAGAAGACGGACGAGGGCAGTTACCGCCAGGTGGTGCTGTAGATGAGACATGCTGTGGCAGAGAAGGAGAGGAACTGGGTTTCTTATTAGCCTTCTTGGAAACAGGATGATTAGATGAAGGAGGAACCAATGGTTGAGAAATTGGGATACTTAAAAAATCTTCAAGACTAGCTCTTTTTTGGAAGTCCGGATGTCTGATTTTGGGGCTCGAGATTGAGCAGAACCAGATGAAGGGTGAGCCATAGAGTGAGCAGGTGAGAGTGGGGAGGTTGAACGGGTGATCTTTGTGCTGCGAGATCTGATGACCATAGCACTAAAGGTGAGATCACAAGTCTGAGTGGCTGCCTCCTTTGTTGGCCGTGGAGAGGCAAGGACAGTGCTGTATTTACCTGTGTGAGGCACAGTGGGCTTTTGATTGGTGAATAACTTTCGAGCAGGAAAGGTCGACACTTTTTCCTTCACTCTGATATCCTGAATGAGCTGTTCATCTAATAAAATAGGGCAATCTCTAGAGGAAGCAGCATGGTCACCCATACAGTTGATGCAATGAGGAAATGGAGGTGGAGAAGCACCCTCATAGGACTCATTGCCACACAATGCATTTGGCCAGATTGGAGCAGGAGTGGCTGGTATGATTGAACCACTGACTCCGATAGCAATGTGTAGGGCTCGGGAGGTAAGGGCAAACGGAAATTATCTCATAGCCCACTTTTATGTTGGATGGGAGTTGAACTGTCAGATGTCAACAAGACAGTTCGGGTTGGAATGATGTACTTGTAAACCCTTTTCATGACTCGATGAACAGCCATGACACCCTGGTCAGATAGGTAGTGTTGAATTTCCTTGTCAGACAATCCGCCGAGGGAGTGTGTATAAACGACCCCATGTGAGGAATTGTTTAAGTGTGGTGCGCTTCCACCCAGACAGGGAATGTTTGTAGCAGTGAAGTATGCGGCAATATTTCTGCCTGGAGGGCATTGACTGTTTTTAACAACAAGGTGACATTTCGTAATCTGGAACAAGAATTTACAGGACCTGCAATTGTGTCAACACCTTTCTGAATAATGAAAGGGTTGACCGTGGAATAGTCATGACCTTCGTCAGACCAAGAAACAACAAGGAACTGTGGCAACGATGGCAGAATAGTCAGTGGCTGAGACTCACTGAACTTATGCTTGAGAGCAGACATAGTAGATGATGAGGAAAGCATTGTGGAAATATCCCCCATGATTACCAGCATCTCCGATGGCATGCTCCTTCCTTGTGGGGGCCCTTGCTGAGGGCACTCCCGCCTTAGGTGATTGTTCACACCTGATGTCACACCTGCTGAGAAATGTATTGAGAGACCAATCGGCACATTTGGAAGGTATCAGCTTAGGTAATCGCCCATCCCTGGGCATGGCCATTACCAGAGGGTATGTTTGTGTCCTACCTGTCTACCCAGGGCAAGGAACTATACGTTACCCCGCCACTGGCTATGCATGGGAATGTGTGGGTCGGCCTTCAGACACACACAGGGAGGAGAAAAGAGAAAAGGAAATACAAAGAAAGGGAAGGGAAAGAAGAGAAGTCCCAAACACTGCAGTGCAGAAAAGGGTAAAGAGAAGAGGTAAGGAAAAGAGAATGACAAGGGAAGGACAAAGACTTGCCAGCAGAGAAAGTGAAGAAGAGAGACTGTTTTACATTTTCGAGCATCTGTCTCCAGACGTAGGCAACACTCACAGAGGGGGAGAAAGGGAAAGAAGGAGGCAATGGTGAGGGGGGGGGGCAAGATGGGGGATGAGGAAGAATGCGGAAAAGGAAGGTCTGCAGCCCGGAAAGGAAGGAGAGCCACATTAGCTCGAGGTCCTATGCTCACTATGCATGTATCCACAAAAGAGTTGTGGACACCTTGGGGGGGAGGGGGGAGGGGGGTTATGAAAGTGTGGCCAACTGAAACTATAAGACAATTGTGTTGCGTCCATTATTGTATAACATTCAGAATTGTAAAGACTTCAGTGGAGAGACTATGGACTTATGCCTCACCAAGAAGAATAAACACATGAGGCAGGAGCCAGGCTGGTAATCTTTCAAGCTCATTTTTGACTACATCCTTCTGGTGTGTTCTTTTGATGTATTGGCACATATCTGATATGCTAACCTGCAGGCAAAATTTCTGTGGCTCTTAAATTATGAAAATTTGTTTTTGTACTGTGTGTTAAGTGACTGAATTCTATTTTTCAGCAGTTAATTGTGTTGCAGTGTTCGGTAAGTGTAAATGTTGCCTGTTGGGTTGACAGGAAGTGCTGTGTGTAGATTGTGGTTTGAAATTTCAGTGGAACAAATCTACTGGTCAATGTTTCTCATTTGATGGTAAAGCCACTGGGTAAAAGTGTAGAAAATAATGATCCCATAGTTTTCATGAAATTCAACCCAAACTTCTGTATCATCTGCTCAAAAAATGTTAGAGGAGGTATTCTAGGTGTCAACTTCAATTACTGTTCCAACAAATGTATCGAGGTAAACATGAAAAATGTGAATGATTAAGGCCAGTGTACATGCTGCCAATGAATTTTACATGCTACCAGTATGGAATCCAAAGCAAATAACATGTTACAAAGGCAGCAACAAACAATAGGCTCCCTGAAACAAGATACAGTCGAAGATATTATCAAATATTTTACAGCACTAATGAAATCTTAACATCTAGAACTGAAGCATAACTTAGTAAGAGGGAACGAAGAAAAAATAAACCATAAACAGGACTGAGAGCTCATGACTTGATATACTGACATAAATACCAGTGATTAAAAGCAAATTGCCAGAAAAGTGAGTTAAGAGCAGAAAGCTACATGTAAATTGTTCTCAAAGTCCAACTGTGCTCAAAGATGATAGCAAATAGTAAACATGTGCAGTCATTACTAATGCCTCATCTTATACATGTTCTGTGATGTGCACACCACATGTATGCGCTCCATGTGATCCACACACATTCACAGTGAGTGCAGGCTGTGTCAGTGAGAGTGCAAAGGAGATAATGGTATTCACAGAGGAGAAGTGAGTGTTTGTTATGGAAAGTTATGTGACAAGAAAGTCATGGAAACAATGTGTATCACACCAGTCATGCAGAAAAATACTCTGCCTGCACCTGCACACACATCCCTGCCTAATTGTGTGCAGTTCATGCATTACAACCAGCAGATGCTACTGAGCACCTCCAGTTTTGTAAGTGGCTGTTCACTGAGAACAATTAACAACTTGGACATGGATCTGTTCTTTACTTCTGATTAAGCTTGGTTTCACCTGAGTGGTTATGTCAACTCACAGTATCATACATTATGGGCAGTGAAGAGTCTGTGTAGCTTCCATGAAACACTATTGCATGATAAGAAGGTTGACCAATCTCCTTTCATCACACACTGACAATTGTGCATTGCACTGTGAACATTTTTAAGCCATTTGTGGCAGCATTAATAGAGGAGGAAAAGACCTACAGCTACTTCCAACAGGACTGAGCAACTGCTCACACAGCTGGTTGAACCTCGTATCACATCTGCACAGTCTTCATGCCTGACAGAGTTGTTTGCAGAGGTCAGTCTGGTCATGGCCCTAGCTGGCTACTCAGTTCATCTGACCTGTGAGTGTGTCATTATTTTATGTGAGGAGACCACAAGTGTAAGGTGTACCATAACAACCTTCATAGTATAACATTTCAGCTCCTCAACACCAAATTAAAACGTTGGATTAGAAGGTGTCTGCTTCGTGCAAAAGGTCTTGAGTTCATATTGACGACAACAAGTTATTCTTCATTACAGACGTTTATTTACAAAACAGAACTGACAGTCTTCCCAGACTTACAACTGACTCTCAGAGCTAACCGCAATGCATATCAGAACTGGCAACTGACAACTCCTAGGTGTATTAATATCTTTCCAAACAATGAGAGTCTTTGAGAATGTTTTGTTTACAATACGATAGCAATTCACGACTTAAAACTAAATTAGACATTACAGAATTTTAGTACAGATTAAAGTAAGTAAAAGGATCAGTACATATAAATTCTTACAAGCATAATTTCCAAATAGATTTTATAACATTTTTCTACCAACTTCTGGATAACCTTCACCAGATTTGTACCGATGTTTCCAGAAATATCTTGACATTTGATTCTGGATATTTCTTGAGTGATTTAGAACAACTATTTATATGTAAAATGATTTAAATCGTGTTTCAAAACGTAAATAAATCTTTTTAGCGATATTTCTTGATACAAATCGTCTTTCGAAATTAGCTTATGAAACAGATTTCACAAGTTTTCGTATTTTTGCGATCATAATATAGAATTTCTCCATAGAAAGTTCCAGAAGTGTGCATTAAACGTTCATTTACAGACTTTCTCTTTATCTGGTGAGTTTCTAAAAGTATCTTGTCCATATTATACGAAATAATTTAGCTCAAAACTGATAATTTATACAATTAATCAGAGCTACAGCAAACAGTGAGTCTTTCTTTTACAAAATGAAATATAATTACAAAATTGAATGAAAATAGGTTACTAACACTAATATATATTTACATTAATTCTATTTTTGTTCTTTCTGTGCAAAATGTCCTAATATTGACACAGTACAATATTTAAACATCACCAAAGTTTCCCTTTACATTTTGCATATCTGTATCGACATCCCCTACAAGTCTACAGTATCGAATACTTCAATATGTCCCAGTATGTCCTGTAATGTTACACAACCACCCCATCAGTACTTACACGTGAAACACGGAAGGGTTGATGTCGTTACATTACAAAACAGAAAAGTTTTACACAAAATTGGTGTCTTCTTTCTTGAAGACCGGTGATGTTCTTTCTTGAAGGTCGGTGATCTTCTTCCTTAAAGGTCGGTATACCTCAATGCCACACACTGTATTTCAGTCTCATCTTCACAGTCCGTATGGTTTCCATATACACTGCAGGCTATCACAGGCTGCAATAGCACAGTCCGCTATGAACATACAGCATACAGTGGTCAAACCCAGTTAAACATTAGCAAAAGCATTTAATAGTCGGTGGACCGGTTTTTAAGGACACAGAAATTTGAATTCTCTAAAGTCTAATTACTCAAGAAAATTTACTCTAAATAATTCCTTAAAGCTAAGAGAGGATAGACTGACAGATGGAGAAAATAGATTATACAGGATCACAGAATAAGTGTAAGATGCAATGCCAGAATACGAAAATGAAATATGACAATTGCATAGCTAGGGGACCTAGTGCTCGCCAAACACTTAGCACACAAAGAATGTATGCTCCCCTGAGGAATCAGATAAATACAACATAACAAAGTATACAAAAATATCCTGGTAAGATTACATATAAAAGTCTATAAACATCTATTATCTAAAATACTTTTTTATACAATTTCAGTTCGGTCATGTTTCGTAGGCCAAACAGTCTGCCAGAATTTGGGTAGACTAGATGGTAAGCATTCGGATGAGGATTGTCCTGAATCTTGAAAGGTCCAATGTATATGTCAAAAAACTTTTTTTAATTCACCACTGATGGCTTCAGACTTCTCTTGTGTTTTAACAAGGACCAAGTCTTCAATTTTAAATTGAGTAGGCTTCAATCTTTTGTCATGTCTACATTTCCTCTTATCACCTAGAGATTTCATGGTCTTTCTCACTATTTCCTCTCTCACGTTTTTTCAAGGTTCGACTAGCAAAAGCAATAGACCTGTGTTCTATTTTCCCATTTATATTTCCTTCTTGGAAAAGGTGAGCACCTAGGCCATAATCACTACTATCTGCCATAATGCAAAAAGGTAAACTTAAATCAGGACGGTACAAAATTTGACTGTTACATAACTGTGTTCTTATTTCTTCAAAAGCAGCTTCACATTCCTGATCCCAAACCCACATTGCGTTTTTCTTCAGCAATTTGTTAAGACTTGGAGCATTTAGAGCTTCGGTACTAATGAACTTTCTGTAGTAACCGCACATCCCAAAAAATGAGTTGAGTTGTTTCTTGGTTTTTGGAATTGGGAATTTTGCAATTGCCTCGAGTTTTTCAGGATCTGGCAAAATACCTTCCTCAGAAATACTGTGCCCCAGAAACTTCAATTTTTTCATACCAAACTTACATTTAGATAATTTAAGTGACATTCCCCCTTTCCTTAATCTATTGCAAACCTCCCTCAAAGTATTAACATGTTCTTCCGAAGTTTCTCCAGTGATCAAAATGTCATCTACATACACAGTTAATTTTGATAAAAGGTCTTTTCCCAAAACAAAGTCAAGTGCTCCAATGAATTCGGCTACTGAGACATTCAGCCCAAACGGTACCACACAATACTGGTAACATCTTCCCCCATACAAAAAGGCAGTATACTTTCTGGAATCATTTTCTAATTCTACTTGGTGAAATCCTGATGTGAGATCTAAACTGGTCATGTATTTCATTCTTTCAAATTTATGAAGTAATTCGTCTATATTCTCGGGATGATCGGTCTCTCTTTCCAGATACTTATTTAGGTGTCTTGAATCTAGTACAAGCCTGACACTGCCATCACGTTTTGCAACCACTGCCAAAGGATTATTGTATTGGCTCTTACTTCGCTCAATGATGCCCCACTCTTCCATCTTTTGAAGTTCCTTTTCTTCATCTTTTCTCTTTACAATGGGTACACTATAAGGTTTTATAAAGAATGGCTCATGTGGTTTTAATCTGAGTTTACATTGATAATTCTTTACTCTGCCAGGTCTATCATCAAAAACATCACAGTAATTCCACAATAATCTATCTAACTCTACCTTCTGTTCTTGGTTCAAATTATCTGATTCCCGTAATTTTTCTTGAACTATATCCCTATATTCTCCATCATCATAATCCTCAGGATTTTCCTCTACACAATAACCACTGTCTTTAGAAAATGTTACGTCCCTAATTTCAATTCCCTTATCAGCACAGTTTTGAACCGACATGTCAGTACTGGAACATACTCTCGTCTTAGGATCAATAAAGGTAAACAAACTCTTTTCCCAATCAAATGCTGCATTAGCTTTTAATATCCAGTCCATACCCAACAGTACATTCTCATTTAGGTCACTTATTACAAGACATCCTTGAGTAAACTGTACATCATTTATACTAAAGGACAGCAACACCTGACTATTAACAATTTTGCTCAGTTTGCCGGTAATGCCTCTAATTTTTATTCCAACAACTGGTAATTCAACAAAGTCAGGATCATGCTTAATTATATCTCTTAATTTGCTTGAAATGGCACTAATTGGACTCCCTGTGTCAATCAAACAATACCCTTCCCAACCTGCAGCTTTAATTTTTATGTATGGACTACCAATAGTGCTGTTTTCCCTTTCTTCCTGTTCTTCATACAAAAGATCTTCTGCTATCTCATCATACCTCTGTTCCATATTTAGGTTTTCTTTATTTGGCAATACTTTCTTCAAACTTCTAGGTCTACTGGAATTTACTGGAAAGTCTGGATTACTATTTACCTCACACACATCTGGACTAGTACCCCATTTGATGATTTCATTAGGCTTAAAAGCAGAAACTGGTTCACAAATTTCCCTTAATTTGATCTTAACATCATTGTCATCACTGTAATCTTTAAATTTGTCCCAAACAGATTTCAAAATAATCTCAGATGCATCAGCACAATCAACCCCCCTGTCTCCTGATGTATTACTAAGCTGAACTGGCACAATCTGATTCTCATGTGGAATGTAGTTAGAGTTCCTGGCACAACTATTCTCAACACTATTGCTTATAACATCCTCCTTAACTTCAACATAAACTATTCCATCCAATTCACAATCAAAATCTTCTAGTACATAATCACCATTAGCCTTAACATCAGCATTATCATCATCATTGCCTGAGCTTACACAACAAACACTACTAGTATCACCAACATTACTCACAACACCATCTTCACCAACCACATCCACATGAATATCAGACTTCCCAGAAACTTCAGTACGAACATCATTATGACAACTTACATCTAAAGCATCACCACACATAAGTTTGTACAATCCAAAATTATCAAAGTTATCCTTACCTTTCATTTCAGCATTAGGTGCTTCTTCTTGATTATATAAATTTGCAATTATATCATCTTCTAAGCCTACTTCATCAAAGGTAGCCTGGTTCCTATTATAGTTGTTTCTAGTATTTTCTCTGATGACATTCCAAAATTTCCTGTCAAATTTAATTTTTTCCATTACCTCTATCTACAGATCGATCATAAGCATACTGTCTATACTGGTTAGGTCTCTGATTATAGTGCTGTCTGTTCTGGGTGAAATTAGCCTGATTTTGAAAATTCCTTGCCCCAAACTGACAGACTCCCAGTGGAGCGTTTAGTCGTTTAAAGGCCTATGTCTGTCGTTTCCGTGCCTCGGGTTACCTTCTCTCATGTCATTACCCCAGGACCTGTTTCGATTTTCCCATTCTCTGTTTGAATTAAAGTGCTGATCATTCCTACCAAAATTTCTTCTGTCATTGCTATTATAATTATCCCTGTTGTTGTTAAAGTTTCTTCGTTCACTATTATTGATATTATTTCCACGGTTCGGTTCCCACCCTCTGTGTGATGAACCTACAAAGTCGTTAAATCTGTTGTTTTGTTCAAAGGCTCTATCAAGTTTGTCCACATATTTCAAGAATTGTTCTATGGACTCATCTGGACCATGTACTAAACCCCATTGTACTCTTTTCGGAAGTCTCCATTTTAGTTCATCAATTTGAGTTAGCTCATCAAATGGCTTATCCAGATGCACTAATTTTTGCAACTGTTTCTCACAATAGGCTTTCATTGACCCATCAGATTCTCTGTAACTAGGACCATTCAAGAATTCACTTTTGATTCGAGCTTGCTCAGTTTCAGACCAAAATTTGGTTAGAAAACATTTTTCGAAATCTTCAAAGGACATTTCCGCGGAACAACTCTGATTGGCCCACAAAAGCGCCTCACCATCAAGTAATTTCTTTACAAATTTTATCTTAACACTATCTGTCATTATGCACGTGAACTGCTCCTTGCAGAATTGCATGAAGTCTTTTGGGTGTATATTCTTGTCACCGGGATAAGTTTTAATGGGAAAATTTCCCATACCCCATTAGAACTATTACTAAAACATTTTTGCAACATAGTTTCTTGTATTTCTACAAATTTTCTGTCCACAGTTTTTTCGACATTACCTACTCTACTACAAATTTCTGTGACCTTTTTGTCAGAATCAGATTTGAAAGATTCAATTTCACTTTCAAAAAATCGTTTTGTCTGGTCAAATTCATTTCTCAATTGAGAATTTTCCTCATTTACAAAATCAACAACTTTTTTTAAGTTTTGACTGGTTATTTGAAATGTCGTTAGTTAAATCAGTTTCAAGGACAGAAATTTTGCTCTCAACCGTGTCCAGATGACAACTAAGTCCTTTTTGGTTTGACTCAAAAGTAATTCGCCATTCTTCGGGAACCTGATTAGTGTGAGCAATCTGTTCTGTATTTGAATTTATTTCTGATTTTAAATCACACACAGCCTTCGAAATCGACCTGTCCATCTGTTGTTGTGTCTGTTCAATTTGTTGACGTAATTCGGCACGAGAATCGTCCATCTTCGAGTTTGTGTTATCCAACTTCGAGTTTAACTCTGAAAACATTTGTTTTAACATTTCCAACATTCCTACACTGTCAGAAGCACTTTCCCTAACAGATGTACTCGCTACACCGCTGTCAATACTGAAATCTGCGTCTTTTTCCATTATTTTAGGAAGCAGGTACTTATCTTAGTGTCCGTCGGCGGTCGTTGGTGTCCGTGTTTTGCGAAATTTCTTCAATTCCAGGATGGTTTCGCTCGGTTGATTCACTCCTCTTCTTGTGACCCCAGAATTGACGTATTTACTTCTGAGGAATGACTGGTCCGTCGTATATCCTCTTCTTGTGATCCCAGAAGAGACGTATTTTATTTTGAAGAATCACTGGGTGGTCGTCATATCCTCTACTTCCTCCACCAAATTATAACATTTCAGCTCCTCAACACCAAATTAAAACGTTGCATTAGGAGGTGTCTGCTTCGTGCAAAAGGTCTTGAGTTCATATTGACGACAACAAGTAATTCTTCATTACAGACGTTTATTTACAAAAAAGAACTGACAGACTTCCCAGACTTAAGAACTTACACTCAGAGCTAACCGCACTGGATATCCGAACTGGCAACTGAGAACTCCTAGGTGTATTAATATCTTTCCAAACAACGTGAGTCTTTGACAATGTTTTGTTTACAATACGATAGCAATTCACGACTTAAAACTAAATTAGACATTACAGAATTTTAGTACAGATTAAAGTAAGTAAAAGGATCAGTACATATAAATTCTTACAAGCATAATTTCCAAATAGATTTTATAACATTTTTCTACCAACTTCTGGATAACCTTCACCAGATTTGTACCGATGTTTCCAGAAATATCTTGACATTTGATTCTGGATATTTCTTCAGTGATTTAGAACAACTATTTATATGTAAAATGATTTAAATCGTGTTTCAAAACGTAAATAAATCTTTTTAGCGATATTTCTTGATACAAATCGTCTTTCGAAATTAGCTTATGAAACAGTTTTCACAAGTTTTCTTTTTTTTTTTCGATCATAATATAGAATTTCTCCATAGAAAGTTCCATAAGTGTGCATTAAACGTTCATTTACAGACTTTCTCTTTAGCTGGTGAGTTTCTAAAAGTATCTTGTCCATATTATACGAAATAATATAGCTCAAAACTGGTAATTTATACAATTAATCAGAGCTACAGCAAACAGTGAGTCTTTCTTTTACAAAATGAAATATAATTACAAAATTGAGTGAAAATAGGTAACTAGCACTGATATATATTTACATTATTCTATTTTTGTTCTTTCTGTGCAAAATGTCCTAATATTGACACAGTACAATATTTAAACATCACCAAAGTTTCCCTTTACATTTTTCATATCTGTATCGACATCCCCTAAAAGTCTACAGTATTGAATACTTCAATATGTACCAATATGTCCTGTAATGTTACAATAGTCTTAAGTAACTGTAGCAGAACATTTCGGATGAAATTCCAGAAATCCAGGTTCTGTGCCATGGGACGAACAGTGGTCACTTTCAGCATCTGCTGTAGTTCAGTTGGTACAGTATTTCCTTTTCTCCATTGTTTGTTTGTATGTTGGGACTCTGATCTCCAGGCCACTTTTATTTGTCTCGCCCTTTATATGACAATAGTAATTTCTTAAACTTGTGTTTATGCTTAGTAAGAAATAATTAGCTTTTTGAATCCTGTTCAGACTTCAGAGTATTACTTTCCCTTGCACTTTAAATATTATTGGTGATAAAAAAGAAACCATTTGCATTATGCCCTTATGAGCTTTATATCATGGCCCCTACAAGCAGGCAGTATTGAAAATGTACGCATTTGTTAAAGTTGCTTGTAAAATAATGGAAAACTGAAGATGGAATGTAACAACATAATGAAAAGGACAAATGCTACTCACTCTATAGCAGAAATGGGACTAAGCAACTACCCTTATCATTATATTGTTACTTATTTATTCTTTCTCAAATTACACAAATGATGTCTAAGAAGCCAGAAAAACAATTATTTAAAAAAATAATACTGGTGTCCACTTTATTTAATGATAACCATAACCTTGCCATCCTGCTCCCATTTCCCCTAATGGTGATGACGATGTAGTAGCAATTTCCCCCCCCCCCCCCCCCAATAGGTCATTCTAGTTTTAAACAAAATGGAAGATAATAATGTAGTGTGCAGTGGCCTGAACCACAATTGAAGCAGAAACTCACAGTGCTGTTGCACTGTAGGACTCGTGTGGAACAACTGAGCCAATGAGATGTTGCTCGAAGACTAGTTTTTCCCATTCCAATATTGATCACTCAATATCATAATGCAAAGTTAGAGTTGTTATTGTTACTTATGTGAAGTACAGCATTCCCAGAGTCAAAAAATTAAATTTCCTGTCTCACCCTGTCATGTTACATGAGAATATATAGCACAAGACATCAAATTCAAAGGGAATTCCAAGAGAATTTAACGAAATGATTCAGGACCACATGCAGAAGTAAGTACACTATCACAGCACTGCCAAATACTTGCAATGATGTTGCAAATTCTTAGCTGATCTAAGGACAGCTACTTAGCCAAATGTTTGTGACCCTCATCTTATACAGATTGTATGAGGTGACATGCAAATTCATTTGGGTTTATATGCTGTGTCATCTCCTGATACTTTGTAACATGACGTATTTGGCAGTCACACGCAACAATACCAAATAGTGATAGGAAACCTCTTGTGATTGAACAGATAACAACTCAATAGTAACAATAAAAACTAACAATGAATTAAGTTTATTGCATTACAAATGTTTTAAACTAAAAATAAAAGTATCCTGATGACCAGTTGTGCAATGAAAAGTTTTTCTCGGCATTTTGTTACTGAATTTTGTTCTGGTTATTTCCAGAGAAAAAAAGAAAATAAGCTGAAGTGATACACATTGGCAGTACTTTGCAATCTGAACTGGCAACTGCTCTTGCCTTAGATGATGAGATGATCATAATTCCATGGAGCAGACATGACACTTTTTCATTCAGCTCTCTGCCATTGCTCTGGTCTTGGTTGATGCAGACAGTTCACAAAACGAGTGGAAATGTAAGCAAATAATTACCTTCCTAACACCAAAAAATGAAATTTATGATCTCGATCTCACACAGATGTGATAACTATTCAAATTTCTTCATCAGTACAAAAGGAGAATCTTAAGAGAATTTAGCACACTCACTCAGTGCTGATCCCAAAAGTGAGCTAATGACCGGGAAGTGCCGAACATCATCAGCAACATTGCCGAGCCTCAACTGCACTAGCAATATGAAGAAATTTATGGACAGTTCATAATGTCCTCATGGCTATTCACAGCCTGCTTCAGCCAGCCCTGACTGGAGCTGTGCAATCAGATGCCAAGGTGCCAATCTGGGGGACAGTTTCAAACTGACAGTAGGGTATACCAGAGAAAACTACACATGAGTTGCAAATTTATCCTGTTTGACTTGTGGTTTAAGCTTTTTATAAAGAAACTAAAAATGTATGTAAAACTACCTTGTCCAAAATGGAACACAGTGTTCTTCTAAACACAGTCAACACCTGAACAGCAGAGGGTAAGATACATAGCCTGATCTCCTTACAGAAAATGTAGCACGAGATACCATCACACCATTCACCATCTCTGTGTTTACTGGTGCCATAGAGGTACCTGTGTTAGTTTAGAATTATGATACAGGCACCATGTTTTGAAAGAACTCAAAACAACTGAACAGACCCACAAAATATGCAAGTATCCACAGGAAAGTAAGGCTAGCTTTTTTCCTCAGAATGTTAGAGGATAGAGTAAGAAGATGAATCATCTTTATCTCTTTGGAAATTTAGAGACCTCTAAAAATAATGATGTCCTGCATGTATCTCAGTACCAACCCAACACAGGGTTGGAGGAATTAAATACCTTACAATTACATTCTAGCATCTTATTCAAGTAAAACTAATGTGGGAAAAGAATTAGTTGTTACGTGCATGAACACAGAACATACAATTAGAGACACTGAGACATGTTAATTTTGTGATAATTAGCACACATGAGTGCATGCTAGTGAAGCAACACTGAAAATTATCTTGAAGAAAAGTTCTTGTAGAATGACTACAACAAACACCAGCTTTTCTGAACTGTGTAGGTGGGAGACACCCTGCGATATATTGTACATTCCATAACCATTCTGGCCTCAACCTTTGTTAATCATTGTCCTTTACCCACCTATCCACTTCCCTGGTCCCATTCCACCACTACACAGCTTCCTACTCCACCAATGCATCCATAGTCTCTTTACTTCTCTGCTTTTCAGAATTTCACCCCCCCCCCCCCCACTCCCCCCTCCACAACACCAACTGCCATCCATCTAACCCGTTAACTCCACTTACCTACCCTAGCCTCTCTCCACCTCGTTCCCGTATATGTCCACACACAGCATTTTACCATCTCCCACTCCAAACCTGCTGTCCCTCCCACTCCCCCTCCCCCACCCAGCCACCTTGTTGCTCCCACCATCCAGATCATTTCTCCCATCGTGCAGCATTACTCACAGTATGGCCTCAGTAGCCATAGACAGTAGTCATTTTGATAGTATCTTTTCTAAAGGATTATGGTAGGAAAAATTTTCTGGGAATCTTATTTGAATTCAACAATTCATTTAAACAGTTAATTGCTCATTAGATTCATTTTCTATAGATCTTTTGCATGATAAATCACTAAAATGTCGAGCTTGTCATATTAGAGTCACATCAAAATTTAATTTGTAAATATAGTTACATGCAGAACTTTCTTAAGACTTTTTGAATGTGCAGATCTGTGTTATTAACTCCTGTCCACCACTTTCTGTACATTACAATAACAGAAACTGTTTGTGGAATAGAAGGAATTGCCAAGAAGAAGCTTTTTCACATTGCTTTAAAATTTTATTCTGTTGTTTGTAAGACATTTTATATCACTGAGTGACAAATGTAATTGTTTTGCTGCAGCATTGTGCACCACTTTCAGTGCTAAGGACAACCTATGTGTGGAGTAATGGGTGTTACTTTCTTCCATCCCATATTGTACTTATGTACATCAATGTTCCTTTTGAACAGCAGTGGATTATTCACAATGAACTCCACAAGGAATGAAATATACAATGAAGCAGTAATTGGAATGCCCAATGCCTTATAAAGATGTCTCAGAAGATGATACGTATGAGCAACATATATTATTCTTAGAACACATTTTGATTTCTCCCCAGTCAGAAGAATCTCCTCTGCTTACATGGGTTGAATAATTATGTACCGATTTCTGCACTTTTTGGTCAGATGTGGCATCTCATTCCACTATGACATTCAGTTCGATAAAGCCTCAGTTTTACTAGGAGAATATTGTGATTTAAACAATTAAATGCCTTAAATGGACTGCAGGAAATACCAGCCTGTGCTATTTCGTCATTCAATGCTTGTAAAATTTGGCGACTGGAGACCTATATAACAGTCTCAGCAGACAACTCTTCTGAAATTAGAACTGTTATTTACTGAGGAAATGACTGTTACATACCAGACACTTAATTTTAATGAAAACCTGTCAGGAAGAAGACCAAAAGGTATTACTACAAACTCACTTCCTCATCTCTGAGTTTCAAGTGTTCACAAATGATGGAACAATAAACATACTCCCATTGGGATACTACAGTTTCATTACTCAGTGACCCCTCATGCTGTTTTGGACAAAAGTTAAGTTTTGGTGTGCAGGTCTTTAGAAGACGAGCTGGCTACTCATATTGAGCCTCCTGCATACAAGTGTCAAAAGTATGGAGCTTTCTTTGATGCATTGTTTTCACTCTACAAGTCACAAGCAAAGCAAGCTTGTGTCAAACAACAGCATCACACTCAGAAATTTCCAACTACCTGACTTTCACAGTCATCCCAGCTTCTTCAAACACACGGTTTTTCAGAAGTATCAGATACTCTATGTAATCCTGCAGAGCTGATAAGCATATTTTCAACAAAGTTACTTGTACAATTAAGGCTTATTATTCTATAGAGACATTGTAAGCAGAATATTTATGCATTTCAGAGCTTTGTACAACAACTAGACTAGGATAAATATAATTCCTAGTCTTGGTTTTTCAGCCTATGGATGAAATTAACACAGGTCCTGCCTCAGCAATACAGGAAAAATAAATGCCAATCTAAGGGTAAATTTCATAACTAAGCAATATTCAGGGACCCACAAATGCATTACAATTGTGTGAGCAGGTTCATTAGAAACAGTCACAACCAGAAAAGTTTTGTGGAGTTTAGATCCACAAACTTAGGACATAGTTCTAGCGGGTGATCCTAACAACAACAATGACAACACAGGTGGTAACTGATGCAACAGATAGGGTAAAGAGAGCAGATTTATAAGCGTTCATTCCCAAAAGCCTACAAAATGCCACCCACCTGAATTATTGAGGGGAAAATGCGGAACTTATAAAATGATTGTTTATATCATATACAGATGTGTGTCATTGAGGACACATCTTGGGACCATGTCAATCATTTTAATCAGGGCTTATGGAACACCAAATACTGAGACAATGGTGATGAAGGCAATGAATAGAAGATATTCCAAAAGTCAGAGAGAATATCTAGATTGAGGAACACAGGAATACCAGCATTCACTGGGAAGATGGTACAGTGAAGGATTTATTTCAACAATTCTCCAACATATGGGTCACCCAAAAAATGTAGGTAGGAAGTAGTAGTTTGGGTTTATTTATAGTTCCATGTACTAGCTATTAGTAAGAAATTAAGACTGTAATGCAAGTGGTATTTGTCTGCAAACACACCTGTTACTGGGGAGATAAAAATGCAAAGTGATGTCAGCTCACATTTTTGCATCCTTAATTTTTATACCTGTGAACTCTATGTAAATATTGTTGATCAATCATAAGCACAAGAAATGCTAGAATAATAAACTAACTTGTGGTAACCACATTCAATGTCCCTGAACTCTGATGTTTCAAATGTAACAAACAAATGGCTCTGAGCACTATGGGACTTAACTTCTGAGGTCATCAGCCCCTAGAACTTAGAACTACTTAAACCTAACTAACCTAAGACATCACACACATTCATTTCCAAGGCA
Organism: Schistocerca gregaria; assembly: GCF_023897955.1. NCBI lineage: Eukaryota > Metazoa > Arthropoda > Insecta > Orthoptera > Acrididae > Schistocerca > Schistocerca gregaria. Next base: position 29,803,996 of record NC_064925.1, read on the forward strand.
GGATTCGAACCTGCGACTGTAGCAGTTGCACAGTTCCAAACTGTAGCACCTAGAACTGCTCAACCACTCCAGTTGGGCAGGAAAAAAAAATGACTAAAGCAGAATTTGCTGCTTATCTCATTGGGACAGAGTATGCAAAATAATCAAACTAAAGTTTCCCATTGTTCTTCACACTGCTATTGCCTTTTACATCAGATCAACAACATTTATAAGAATTAAATATTTCAGTCAAAAAACTAAGTTGGAAGCCACAGGGGAATGAGTGAGGAGAAGGTGGCAGCTCTGGATCTCATCTGCATCTGGTAAATCCGAACAGCGTCTGGAGCATGCTGGACTAACAGTGGTCTTCACTGCATTAGATCGCTGACTTATTTTCCCTCAGCTGTAACACTTTAGATGTGACACTTATTTGGTTTGTCAAGTCATGAAGTAAAATTAATGGTTCATATGCCACAGTATCTGTGACACAGAGCATTTTTCATGTAATCACAGTGCTACACCATGAACAGTCCTTGTTGAGCCATCAGATGCTCAAGCCAAGGGGAAGCATTTCCACCAGATAGATCATGTGTGTGTTGGATTCACCTCTCTGGTGAATGGCTGTGTATGCACACCATATTAGTGTTAAACTAGCTGAAGTCCTCACACAGAAGAAACTGCTGTACCATAACCATGATCTGGAGCCAACAAGTCACAGGCAGAAGCCACTGCAAACCCGTCTGCCAAGGAAAATCCACAGTGTAGTCCAAATGAAAACAGCATGTCAGCAGAAAAGCATTGAGTTAATAACTAACGACTTCTCCCAGATACTATAGTAGAGTGTCTTAAATATGGGGGATATCTATCAGTTGCAGACCCTACTTAATGTGTCCCCACAGTTGTAGTCAAATGTGTGGTGTCTAGGAAACCTGCATGCTTAGTACACTAGACAAGACACTTGAACAATTCTTATTAATGGGTTTTGTTACAAAATGAAAAGGTACAATACTTAATTTTGCAATGACACAGAGGAGTCACATGCAAAGGGTGACATACAATATAAGCAATCTTCATCAGTATAGACAATCCTAAGTCTGTGCTACATAGTATTAGCAAAATGACTGGAATTGACACTCCTATCCGAGTCACTAGTCTGTAAGCTGCTACTCGACTGGCCCAACACCAATCGGTTGTTGCACTAATATCCTCTTCACATAGGCATTGCTGCCATGACATTGTCGTACCAGAGAGGGGTCAGTCAGCGTGTGATTGGCTGACGTCTTCCCGCAGCTGTATTGTCTTTACCATTGCCGACTGGCATGCTGGTGCTTGACCTTACACCGTAACACTTAATATGAAAACTGAGGGCACGTTCTGAAGGAGAGCTTTGGAGCCAAACCTGTGGTTCCTACAGCAGCGGTATTTTCCTTGGCATTTTCCAAGGCTTCAGAAATTGTGCAGTTAATCCAACATGTATGAAGTATGATGGTCATTGTTTAACTGTGAAGCCTCTCTAGGTGCTCCAGCCAAGTACAAGGACTGCAAAGAAAACAACCCTGCTGGGTACTGAAAATGTAGCTACTTTCTGGAACAAATGGGCAATTACTAGAGCAGATAAAAGAAGACAGCTGCTGTACACGTTACTGACCCTCCCTTACAACTCACCTAGAGGCTCCACTCTGCAGGACTGAACATGTCACATTTCAAAAGTTAATTCTAAATGTTAGTTGTATAGAGCCAGCTGATCGATCTCTTGTACAGACTCAATGCCAATGACGACAAAATTGCCGTGGTGGGCAAATCGTCAGAAAGTGAGTTCAAGATAGTACCAATTATTTTAAAATCTGAAGTAGAAAAGGAATGCTTTGATGCTTGTTCATGAGCGGTATCAGAAGTGTGGCAATTCACTGCATTAAGCAAAATTTAAATGTGGTACTCAGACATCTGATGTGGTACTAATCAAAATTAATAATATCCAGTTTAAACATTTCAGCAGCTGCACAGATCTATAATGCTAGGAATACATTGGAGTATGCACACTTCAAGTAGCTCAAATTTCAGAACTAAGTATGCAAAATGTGTGAACATAATGTCTTTGGAGTTGGTCAGTCAACAGCTGTCATACTTGACAGCATTTTTTTTCACATCCATAATGAAAACATGGGAGAAGTGTGCATTATGTAGCTATATAACTACATTCGTATGTGATCTTGCTTTTGTATCCAGGAGTTCTATATCAACTTAAACGGCGCCAACAAACATACTATATGGAAATCTGTTCATACTTGTTACAGTTTATTTGGGAAAAGAAGTTGCTAACATAATTTAACTTCAAATACTTTAGCGCATGCTACACTTTATTTATTGAATTCAAGCATAACAGAAGTATATAATCTGGGAATGATAACAAAAATATACTTGGAATAATTATCTTATGAATTAGTGTACTCAATTACATACCATGTTTCAACAATGGAACAGTAATCAGAAATGAAGTTTTTGGGTAGATAGAAATAATATTTTAAGAGAAAATTGCTGTTAAAACTAACAAATGAAGCTAGAACACAGAGAAGAGTGGATAAAAGGAGAAAAGAAAATCATTTATTTAGGAATGAAGAGGACTAAGGTGCAGGACTGTACTGATGTCAAGTAAGTAAATAAGACTTACTTTTTTTTCCTTTTTTAAAAACGTGAATAAGGAATTTGAAAATTTAAATATTATTTAACATTTTTATATGTTATTTATTTTGTTTATATTTCATTTATATGTCAACAGTAAATGTTAAAATCACTTTTCTCCCCTCAGTGTTACTGGCATGTTTTATTTCAACAAAATAAATATTCTAAGTCAGTTACCATTGGTTTTAAATCTGGTAGCCCCAGGCTGAACATAAATGAAGAAAACACTAGATTTTTATATATTTTCAAAATGGCTGTTCATAAAACTATTTTCATCTCATAGAATAGGGGCACATGGTTGTGTAGATACCCAAGATGTGAACATAAAATGCTGGAGCAATTGTTTTCCACCTAAATTATTATCATATTACTACTGTCAGAATGACCTGGTGAAGTGTTTAAAAGCTATTTAATAGCTTCCGGATTTGTGACAAAAATTTCAGTTTCATTATTTTGCATGACTATTGACTTAATTTAAAAAAATGTAAAATACTGTCATGGTCTACTCACTAAGAGGAACAATCTTATTTTAAAGGTCTATCACAATACAAACAAATAAGTGTATCAGTTAGGAACAGTGTTTTGGTCTTGAGGCAGTGTTACTGACAGCATGCAAATACGTGCATCATATTCATCCAGCACCTGGCAATGAGACTCCTTAGCAACTTCCTAAAAACTTTTACAAAGCATTCTATCACTGACAGCTTCCACAACATGATGAAAGAAAAAGATTATCACCTATTACATTTTTGTAGTACACGCAGTCAAACAAGTTTCTGTTAATATTCAGCACTACAGCTGTCAAATTTTATTGTTTACTGTATACCAGCTCAGCTGTAGAACAACTCTTTTACTTTACTATAACCAATTTCATTCTTATAACATGTTCAGTTTGCCTGCCAAACCAGGAAATTAGGCTTAAGCTACAGAATCTTAATGAATGAATAAGGAACACACACTGGCAACCATCATGCTATACTGTCACCAACTGGTGCAAATGTAATGACATAAAGTGTTTGGTTGTCATATGTAATGTTAAAGACCAACCCAAGAACAATAATTACAGTCATTCTGCTGACCACCTGGTGGAAGAACAGTTGAGTAGGCGCCCAATAATTAGAAGGAATGACAAAGCCTCAAGTACAGAACTTAGATTAAAGAGTAACAAAAACACTACCAAATTAATGAAAACAATTCAAAAACAGATACAAATAAAGGTGAAAACCACAATCCTATAAAAAAGCAATGGAACTGGTGTTTTGCTTACAATTAAATTTAACATGTACAACAACAAGAATAGAACAAATTATCGCCCTAGAGCGGACTGTGCACTAATACAAAACTTCCTGGCAGATTAGAATAGTGTGTCGGACTGAGACTCAGTCTTGGGACTTTTACCTTTTGCACAGCCAGGTGCTCTACAACTTAGCTACCCGAGCATGACTCAGACCCTTCCTCTCAGTTTTTTTAGTATAACAGGTAAATGGTGTTGCATTGTAATTATGTAAAAGATGTCAGGAATAGTATGTATGATCTCTCAGAATCATCTTAAGTCACAAATAATGTAGTTACAAAAGATGCATTGCCACTGAATTGTGTTGTCACTGAACTTGTGCATGAATTAACAATACCTAAACTGAATCAAACAATGGAAAATCCAGGACAGAATGTAACAACATTACGAGAAGAAAAGTTGTCACGCAACATACACTGGAGACACTGAGTTGCAGATAGGCACAACAAAATGACTGTCACAAATAACACCTTAGGTCCATAAGGCTATAATCAGAAATGGATAAAACACCACGCGCACGCCCATGCCCACGTCCACGCCCACGCCCACACTCTCCCCAAGTGATGGACTGCAGATGTAGATTTGGATGGACTTCACGTCATCTCCCTGCTGACAGGCAAAGAATTACCTTCTACAGTGACAGTCACCATTCTTCCAGCAGTAGTCAACAAACAACAAATGACAAGGACAACTACAGATGTGTGTGAGGTCTGTGATGACTGACAACTCAGAATGTGGAATGTGCTGAAGAGGGGTTGTTTAGCGACCGAGTACAGTGGTATCTCCGATAGTTCCAGCAATGCTCCACCACACCACTTTGTCCCCATTTCTCCGTTGGTGTTCTCTTGACATGTGGAATCCAGAAAATTACTTTGCTCAAATATCATCTCCAGCCCAGTGTTTTATGTCACTGGAATTCTGAAACAGTAATCTCCACAGTATTGCTTGCAGTTGTTTACAAGCCAGTGAGGTCACTTCACTACTATGCTTTTCTCCAGGGTTCCCTCTGTAGTAATGGCAGCAACATGGGTTTTCTATTTCCAATATTCCCCATTACTTTTTTGTCAATGACACTTAAGAAAGCAGCAGCATTTAACATTTAATTCTGCTTACATCTTTCTAGTAAGGATGTTTATTTACACACAGACAGATGTCTCTTACTGAGGGACTGAGGGTCGCATTTTCACACTGCCCCTCTACCACCCCCCCCCCCCCCCCCCCCCTCCCTTATAGTAGGTGGTACGTGAGATTAGTAAATGAAAGACACCTTTGGGCCTCACAGTCTAGTAGTGCTGGGGTTGAAAGAAATGAGAGCTGGCCAAGAGAGAGCAACAGAAAATAAAATAAAAGTCTAATGTAACTGAGTGGATGCCATGTCAAACAGCTGAGAACTTACTAGCAGTCATACATGTTATAGTCTCCTATTTGGCATGAAGAGAAGAAACACTGTTGTATTAAGGATTAGATATTTCTTACACTATTTGTCAAATTTAATAAATAATATTTAACAGCACTTTCATGTGAGTGCATAAAGTAACCGCTTACACAATAACAACAATACTATTCAACAAATTAAAATTTTACAATGTAAACACATATTACAGAGATTTATTGCAAGTTATACATGAATATCAATGTCACGTATAGTATGTTATCACCATCAAGACTTCAACAAGACAATAGGCCAACAATCACACAAACAATGAGCTCACATGTGGATAGTCACTTAGAACCATTTCTACCTAATATTATGTCATAAGTTAGTATAAAAGTTTGACAGTAAAATGGCCCAGCTCAGTATAGGGACCCTTTCCTTTAATTTTTAATATTTTCCATCCCCCTGACCAAACTATATATACAATATGCACCCATTCTTTTGCATACATATGCTACACATTTTTAATACTAGAAACTATTCAGAAACCCAAATGTAAGTAAAAGACACTAACTCAAATGTCAAAAGCAGCTCAACCATTAAGGCTACTGATGTCCAATACAATGAAGTCATGTTAACGGATATAGCAACACATTACAAATGTGTGTTACCAACACTTCTTAAAAATATAACACTAGGAACAGATAGTAATATGTGAATCAAGAAACACACATTTCAATTAACCAACCATCAAGAAGTATATGCACAATCACATTAAATTGCAAGACAATGCATCAAAATAATATGATGAGCTTTGCAGTGTAATGACACAACAGGATTACAAGAGGGCAAGGGATGGATTTGAATATGAACAGGCAAGTACTAAAAACACTACTGAGAATGGTTGTGATTATTCTATGTGCAAAATGATCAACTTTAAATGCAACTACTCACAAATGAACCATAATATTTTACACAAAAATTAATGTAGATCAAATACAGGGTGAGATAGGAAGAAAGGTACATGTATTGATAGGTGATAGAATTACTGATTCTCAACAAAAAATTTTATGTGGGCATATGGCCTATTGCAAATTGTTTCCAAGATAAAACACTTTTAATGTGCATTTCTATTTATTTTCTGTATTATTCACTGTCACTGTTTACAATTAACAATATTAATATAGGGAAAGTTGAGAGGAACAATTTGGCACAGGTCACTCATGGTCTATCAAGTTGGAAAACTACCTCAAACTGCCTGCAAGTAGTACCTAAGCTACAGTGCATGCACATCACATGAGATTTTCAATATTCCCATGATCTCTCCATGCAAACTGTTACTCCTAGACAAAAAATAGACAGTACTTTTGTAGTAAATTTATTTTATTTTAATTGTGTACCGAATCACATTTTCGACAGAGTGTGTGGTTTTCGAGTTATTAAAGAAACATGTACAAAAGTGGTATTAAATGTGTTCTATCTCAGAAACCATTCCGAAGAGGGCATATGTCCATATGAAGTTTTTGTTCATAATCACTAATACTATCACATCTCAAAGCATATACCTTTCCTCTTGACTCATGCTCTATATTATACAGAACCAATAAATTTGTGAAACAAACTCTTATGCACAGTGAAAACAGAAACAGGAGTGTTCAAAAGGACAAGAGTAAGAACATGTTTTTGTGTACCAACACAAAGTTAAGATTACACTGAACACGTCATACAATAATTGATGGAAAGCTATGTTCAAAATACCATGTCATGAACTTAACTAATACCTTTCCCCTGATATGACAAAAGAACAGGAGTCATACATTCACATTATGGTTGTGTAAGAACATAGAAACAAAGTTTATACAGTATGCAATAGAAATCATGGATAACAAAAAGGCTTGGGCTAAAAAGACTCAAAAACAGAAATATAATATGTTTGTAGTGTTTTGTCTTGTAATTAACTTCAAATTTGTATGATGGAATTAAAACACAAGCTACAGGGTAGCAAAGAGAATGTGCTAAAGTCTCACATATAGTAATGATTATGATGATGATCTCACAGGCTAGAATGTATTAGAGCTTAAGCAACTGTGGTAAATACTATGACCAAGCCAAATTAATATATATTTATGTCAGTAGAAGCAATAACAGATATTAGAAACCAATCAGTAAACAGTAAGAAACGTAGTTCCCTCAGAAGAGCATTAACGAGTTAAATATTTGATGTTCAACATTTAAGTTTAACAAAAATGCAAGAGGATTTGAAATTTTATTTAAAGTTTGTCAGAGCCCACTAACTGCTCTCAACTTTCCGTACTGTGCTGAACCTTTCATGTCACACACTTACTCTTAATGAAAAGATTATGACAAGAGTTGAATCTAAACAAAATTGACATGAAATGTTGAGAATCAAATTTTTATCTTCTCTGGAAGTTGTTGGACAGACAACATGCAATTGGTACTGGGTTTCATTAATAGGATTAGTTGTTTTGTAATACTGATGGAGTAGTGTTCTTTTTTGGGAAAGATGCCTTCTGTTCTGTGTCCTGCATCACCTCTGATTTATGCTAATGATCTGCCTGCAGTAATGAATGGTGTAGTACAAAAATTTTCCGTATTTGATAGATATTATATTATAAGGCAAGAGTCATCTGCAAACAGTTACCAGCAGCATTTTACCAAAAGTCTCAACTGGTTTTGCTGTTAACTCACTTTGTGCCAAACTAAGCAAAATAAATTTTGTGCATTCTACAAGTCACAAAAAGACAGAGGAATACTTAGTGAAACTCAATGAGCATCAGATGAATGATATGGGATCATCAAGTTCCTGGACATTCATTTAGACTGAGGATGGAAAGGAGAACATCACATTCATTAATCTAAAAGTGATTAAAGGAACCTGGATGTTGTGGGCTGCACTTTTACTAGTATTTTGAAATTTAATAACTCAAAAACTTTAATAGATACTGGAATGAAACTTTAATCAAATAGTAAGAGTACTATAACCTCCGTGGAGAAAAACTGATCTTTATCTTGTAACGTATACACGATAAAAACTTTAATTTTAAATTGTGGCTTACAGGGTGGAATGAATATTGATTTTTATCTTACACACTGGATTACAAGTAATTTTTACTTCAGGAACACTGTACTTCCACATTATTCAAAACAAAAGGTCAAAAACATTTTTTTATTTTTTGAAATAATATTACCTTATTGAAGCTGTAAACAAGGAATATTTGCCAATTTGTTGTTCATTGCAATTTAAAAAGTTGTTTTTAAAAGTCAGTTTTTTTCTCCTACTAGCTGAAGAACATATGACATGCTCCAAGTTAAAATAATTTAATACATTGTTGAATAATGTAGTTCACTGTGTAGGAAAGCACTAAGCTATTGTTCATGCTTAATTTTGTTTTTGTAGCTTTAATACTGGATGAGATAATGATACCTAAGTAAGCAAAAACACTCATAAAGGGGGAATTGAGACTAAAGATTTGCATGTTATCTTCTTCTCAATAAACACATCAAAATATTCCAGCTCATTAATCTTGTCGATTGTGAGTGTCCTTACCATCATCTGAAGTTTTCTTTCTTTTCTTTGTTATTGTGTCCACTGTCATGCTTTTCGCAATTTTTCCAGCATTGGTGAGACGTCACCTGTGTACTTGTAGAAGTCCACTTTTTGTGTCGTCCCTATTTTTGACACCTAGTCCATGTGTGTGTGTGTGCGAGTGTACACCTGTCCTTTTTTTCCCCTAAGGGAAGTCTTTCCGCTCCCGGGATTGGAATGACTCCTTACCCTCTCCCTTAAAACCCACACCCTTTCATTTTTCCCTCTCCTTCCTTCCTTCCTGACGAAGCAACTGCCAGTTGCGAAAGCTCGTAATTTTGTGTGTGTGTTTGTGTGTTTTGTTCATGTGCCTGTCTGCCGGCGCTTTCCCGCTTGGTAAGTCTTGGAATCTTTATTTTTAATATATTTTTAATCTGTTAGTTACTCCAGCATTAGAACATATTATGGTGGCCAGCCCACCCATCTGAAAAGCTCACATACCAACAAAAACAGTTTTTGACAAGTGTACCCAAATGCAAGTTTTGAAGCTGTCATTCAGATTCTGTGTTTTGCCACACAACTTTTTTCTATAAGTTGAGAATCTTAAAGGTCTCTATGAATTGGCTTTAGCTCTACCATAATGGTTTCTGGCAAGAGGTGTGCACATGTATGTTTCTGTCCGTTTGCTTCACACATATTATGCTTGCAACATAAAGTGTTTCCTTTGGGCAAATGTCACACTGTGGATGCTCATCAGTGGATAGTCTGTAAACCAATGTGCCCAAATTGCTTTCCTCATCTCACTGACAATTTTGCTGTTTCTCCTGATGACTAGAACTTAATATTCTAAGAGGTTTCCTGTTTCTGATTTGACAAGTCTGAATTTTTCACCAACTGCTTTGACACCAGATATTTGTACTGTCACATCCTTGGGGAGTTTCTTAAGTCTTGCCCCTATTCTCTTGATCACATATCCTGTACATTCCATTTCTTTAATTTCAGTTTTATCATTTGGTTTAAGAGCCACAACACTAAAGAAGCCTAAGAGTCATCACCAGGGTTCCTAGTGTACTGCACACTACGTCTAGCAACTGACCTACTGGCAACATAGACTTCCCCCTTACTTTTCGCATCACCACTGAAACCTTCCAATTTTTTGTCAGATCTGTGTTCATTTACCTCACTGACACAATCTTGGCAGTGTATTAGTCCAGGAGCTTTGCTGTATCTCAACTCTCAGATTTTACAGGTGGCAGTGGGAAACTCTGATATAGTATGGATTATCTGGGCTGCTTCTACTTTTCTTCCCACACCGACATACCTCGTGGCGTAAGCGAGGTGATAATTTATTTCACTATGTTTTGCAAGCACTTGACACTCCAATACAATTTTGGTGGACAGGTGCCTCCTCTTAGTTATGTCCTTACAAAACATAAAGAGTTTTTCACTTTTATAGTATTGACAGTATTTGCAACAGTAATTTTCAATGCTTGTTCTAGCTAATTAAAATGTAAACACAATTTTCATAATTTACACTACCAACATCTTGTTCATTTTTGGTAAGATGTTTCAATCTTGCATTTTGACGCACTGCCTGTGTAACTTATAGGCTTAAACTCAGGCTTGAACTCCCTTCAATGTGGTGTAACAACTACTTCAATTTTAAGATTACTAAATCACAACGGTTTTGATTATTGTATAATTTATGGCCACAATTAAGATTCTTCAGTTCTGGCATTTCATGATCGAAAATGGTTGAAATATGCAGTCACACCAAGTTTACAAGATGTACACATGCAAAAACCATAAGTAAACTGAAGAAATCTATTTTAATCAACACAAAGATAGATTGCAATAAATCCCTGCTCGTAGTGCAGTCAGTACCTTCTTCAAGGAAATTACACAAATGAGTTGTTATAGAAATAGTGGTGAAAAAATTAAATGAGAAGGCACTGAAAAGATTTTGTGTTTGACAATAGTATGACAGTTAGGCATTCATGCAATGCATCTGCTTCAGAAAGACATTTAAACATGAAACTGGCGCGCGCACACACACACACACACACACACACACACACACACACACACACACACACTCTTTTTAAACTTTTACAAGTTTTTACAAGCTTTTGGATCCCATCTGGAAGTCTCCTATGTCCTGGAGTTCTGGGTGACTTTTCTGGGCTGTACCCTTTCCGTAAACCTATCTAGCCCTTTTCCTTCACCCCTTCAACTCTTCTTCCAGAAGAAGGAGCTACTGGCTCCAAAAGCTTGTAAAAGTTAAATCCTTGTGTGTATGTGTGTGTGTCTCCTGTCACCAATTGGAGAGTTGGTTTGTTAACTATCCATTCACATTATACACAGAAAGTATATAATTTAGAATTGGAAAGAATCACAGAGTTTCATTACATAAAAATTCTCTCTCTCTCTCTCTCTCTCTCTCTCTCTCTCTCTCTCTCTCTCTCTCCCCCCCCCCCCCCCCCCCCCTCCTTTTTTTTATCATGATGTCCAGGTCCCCTTAAGATGAGCAGTTTTTGCATCAAGATGAAATGATCACCAATGCACCTTATTTTGCTTATGGGGACTGTCGTGTCATATTGAATTATCTTCTGGAGGAACTCTTCTCTAGCTCACAAAAGTGATTAGAGTCATATGATGACATCCGAGAATGTCCTGTAATATATTATTTAGCCAGCTGGGAATACATAGGTCTGTTTTGTTATCAAGGGTTCCATTCTCTTTGAACAAAACTCAGCAGTTCACGTATATGATGCTAAACAGAAGAATCATTTTCACTATCAGTTACATTATCTGCCAAGAGATATTGACTGTTCTGAACTACACAATTTTCTGTTGAATTACCCATTCTACTTTGTTGAGTAACAGATAAATAGACAGCTCATCTAAGGTGAGACAACTAGATAGTTTCAAAATTGACATATGTTAATGTAAGTACTTCAGGGGATATTACTGATTCACTTCTGTAGGCATTACTATCAAAAGACCCTACACACTATGAAAGCAACCAGCTGGCTGCCAGACAATAGTTTTAGACCTACTGACTATACGAGATACATGCAACAAACAGTTCTTTTCCAGGGCCAGACATCCAGAGACGTGAGAGCAACTGTTACAAAGCATCACCTGAACAGTGAGACATTGCTAGAACCAAATGTCAACTTCTGAAAAATTTTTGGTTTATGCACAACATTGTTGCAGTAGTCATACAGGGAAGTCATCTACTATGATACAGAGGTCAAAAACCCTAAAACGATTATATAATATTGCAGTGCCTGTTTTATTATGAATAAGGATTGAAAGTTTCTTTGGACTGCCGACTCCTAACTAAGGTACGAGCATATGTGATTGGTTCCCAAGTATGTGAGCGGCTCAAAGGCTTCTTAAGTAATAGAACCCAGTGTGTTGTCCTCGATGGTGAGTGTTCATCAGAGTTGAGGGTATAATCTGGAGTGCCACAGGGATATGTGGTAGGTCTGCTGTTGTTTTCTATCTACATAAATGATCTTTTGGATAGCAATGTGCGGCTGTTTGCTGATGATTCTGTGGTGTACGGGAAGGTGTCATCATTGAGTGACTGTAGGAGGATACAACATGACTTTGACAGGATTTGTGATTGGTGTAAATAATGGCAGCTAACTCTAAATATAGACAAATGTAAATTAATGCAGATGAATAGGAAAAAGAATCCTGTAATGTTTGAATACTCCATCAGTAGTGTAGCACTTGACACAGTCACGTCAAATATGGGCATAACATTGCAGAGTGATAGGAGGTTGGACACGTATGTAATGGCAGTTGTGGTGAAGGCGGATAGTCATCTTCAGTTCACTGGTAGAATTTTTGGAAGATGTGGTTCATCTGTAAAGGAGACCACTTATAATACACCAATACAACCTATTCTTGAGTTCTGATTGAGCATTTGGGATCCCTATCAGGTTGGATTGAGGGAGGACATAGAAGCAATTCAGAGTCAGGCTGCTGTATTTGTTACTGGTAGGTTTGATCATCATGTGATTGTTACGGAAATGCTTCAGGAACTTGGGTGGGAGTCTCTAAAGGAAAGGGGGTGTTCTTTTCATGAATCACTAATGAGGAAATTCAGAGAACCAGCATTTGAGACTGATTGCAGTACAATTTTACTTTTACCAACTTACATTTTGCGGAAAGATCACAAAGGTAAGATAAGAGTGATTATGGCTCATACAGAGGCATACAGGCAGTCATTTTTCCCTCGTTCTGTTTGGGAGTGGAACAGGGAGAGAAGATGCTGGTTGTGGTATGTGGTACCCTCTGCAATGCACCGTGCGGTGGATTGCGGAGTATGTATGTAGATGTAGATGTAGAACAGGCATTATGAAACACACTTTGTATATTCAAAAATGTGGATATGGACAACTATCAGCCATAGACTCAAATGATGACATTGTGAATTTGTGCCAGATGAAGACTCGAATCCAGATTCACCCTTATCATGAGCTGCCCTCTTAACATGGGGCTATCCACGTAAGACTCATAACAAGACCGAAACTTCTGTGTCTTATGAACCGTGTGTCAACATCCTGTACTCGTCATTCCATTATATATTCCCAAACATATGAGACATTTTGACTTTAAAGTTGCTTGCTCAGTTTCACGGATAAATATGATATTGTAAAACATGCATTACTCTGAATTATGATGGGTACCCAAAGGACCTTTGCATTGTAATTCAGAATAACATAGGCACAGTGATATCATATTTATCAGCCAACATGGGGCAAGAAACTTTTAAGTATAAATATCTCATCTGTACAGGAATATACATAATGGACCTATGAGTGCAGGTTGAGATGTATGACTGATGACATATGGAAGTTTGGATCTGGCTGCAAGTCATATGTGGATAGCCATATGGTAAGATGACCACTCACAATACCTGTAAATCTGGTTTTGAGTCCCAATTTGGCTCAAGTTTTCATTGTCATTTCATTCTGCAGCTGACAGTTGTCTATAAGTGCAGTTAGAAATACATTTAATGCAAGTACAACACTGTAAGTGCAATGTACAACCGAGGCAATGGATTATTGACACTAGTCTCAAGTAAAATGTAAATGCTCACCTGCTACCCACTTCCACAAATGTCACTATTCTTTAAGTGACAATCCACATTTGGTAAGGAACCAAAAGAAATATCTATAAACCACTAAGTGCCCCCTGGCTGACAGATTGTCTTCAAACATGCTGACACCATGCCATCGCACACAATGAAAATATAGAATAACTGACAACAAACCTGAAGTGATAGTAGACTATGCAGAAGGAAGCAACATCATCTTTATTTTCATTGCCAAAGATAGTGATAATTCCTTCAGTTCAGCAGACCGGAAAGGAGATTATGACCCTGACTTGTTATTTGTCACTGCTGACAGAAACCACTATTTAGTCACAACTCAAAATACTCTGTCAGATTTCCCCCATTGCCTACAATGTATCACACTATTAGAAATTGGTTCAAGTAACCTAATGATAACCTTAATTCATCTTTGCAGATGACACCTACAAAAATATGATTGGGACAATTTCTCTGAAGACTTTAATAAATGCGTGAACTGGATTCTTCCATCTGTTGATTACTGTAACAGTTTTGTAGCAGCAGTTATCAGAATAGAGAAAAAGACATAAGCCAAAATATATGATGAACTGATACAACCTGGATATTGCATGATGTCAGAAGTGAATGGAATCTACCCAGAAAACGGATTTCAAAGTATACAGCAGAAAAATATGGTCCCTGATTCAAAAATTAAGAGCAGACAGCAGTATCACATTAGAGCACAACATTTATCAAGACTGCTTCGCACATTTTCAGACCATATGAAGCAGCAAATCACTGAGATAGGATAATAGTTATTAAACAGGAACACAAAAATGTAAAGAAAAGCAGCTGGTTACAGCACTAAATATTTGTGCTACATGGTACCTGAAGAGGTTGAAGCATCAATAATAAACATAAAATCTGGTAGAGCTTTAGGCTCTGACATCGTAGATTCCCTTAGCATCTGGAAACTATATGAAGAAATGGTTAGCAAACTACTTTGCTTCACTTCTAAAGATGAGAAATGTTCCCCAAGAATTTAAACATGCTGAGATAAATGCTCTCTGAAACCAGATCTAGTAGGATATCTCCCTACAAAATTTTTCTTATCACTACACTGCTATTGTGATACAAAGTGTGTCCCAGGAATTTAGGAACAAACTTTGAGGAGTTGTAGGGGGTGTTAGAAGGAACAGATTGAGGGTAGGAACCTGTCTCTGGAAACGTCATCCAATGATGCTCCAGAACACTGGAGCCATCCCTTTGAGTAGAGTAGAGTTTTATTGGTCCTGGTAATCATATAGCACACAAATAGTAGATTCTGATGTATGACAAGTCAGTGTATAACAAAATATAATAATAAATTTGCATTAATTTCATTATTTGTACATTAAATAATAAAAAAAGGAAGAATAAAAAAAAGAGTAGACATTATAAAGGAGAAAGATCATGTACTGTACTGGCAGATTAGTATTTGTATTACAGCAACATTTACATTTGTTTTCTTTTTTTTTCAGGAGGGTGAGGGGGGGGGGGGCTTAGGGCACAAAATGGATAAGGTTATAAACACCCTGTATAGAACCATATAATGCTGGGATCACCAGGCTAAGAAACTGTTGCGAGGTCAAATACAGAAAGGAAGAAACAACAAATCTAAAACATCAAGACGTTAGGGAAGAGTATCTAAAAGACTTTGACAAGACCAGAGTCCCCAGGTAGAAATCAAATCTCTTTTTTTCATATTACTGCTTTTTAAGAAACTTAAAAAGTGAGCCACAGTTCACACGTCACCTACTAAAATGTCCGGCAAAGTGGGCGGTGGCCCAACCATGAGATATAAGTGGCTAAAACAGGGGCAGAGGATCAGGAAATGTCTCACTGTTAATGGCTGGCTACAGAAATAACAGCTGGGTGCAGGGTTGCTACTCAACAAGTGGTGGTGACTAAAGCGGCAGTGCCCTATTCGCAATCGAGCTAACATTACTTCCTCATGGCGAGATGGCTGGGAGGGAGTCGTCCAGGCTGTTGGGAGAGGTTCAACTACTCTGAGTTGGTTCCCATGAAGGAAGCACCAATGGCAATGCCAAAGTGATGTGATACGCAAATAGAGAAAAGTACAAATATCTTGCGAGGGAACAGAGTAGGAAGCGGTCTGACCGAGATGGACGGCGGCCTTGCTTGCAGCATCAGCAGCATTATTCCCAGGCACACGAACATGGCCAGGAACCCACATGAACATCACTTGGGCTCCCCAATCTGGGAACAAATGGAGGCAGCCCTGGATCCGTCAAATTATGGGGTGGACTGGATCTGGATCATCTAGACCCTGAAGGGCACAGAGGGAGTCAGAGCAGATCACACAGTCAGTGAGCTAGTGCATCCGGATGTAGTGAATAGCCTGATAGAGGGCAAAAAGCTCAGTGGTAAAAATTGTGCACTGGTCGAGGAGCCGGTATTGAAACTTATCATCCCTGATGACAAAAGCACACCCAACACTGTGGGTGCGCTTGAACCATCAGTGTACAAAAATATGCAGTCGGAAAGTTGTGAATGAAGTTCGAGAAATTTGCACTGATAGGTCAGCTCAGGATTCAAATCCTTCAGGAATGAGCTGAGGTCAAAATGAACAGAAACATTTGCCAGAAGCCAAGGTGGTGAAGGGCTCTCACCCGTTCGGAACGTGGAAGCAAGTGTCAACTGCAGCTCCTAAAGCAGGTGACGAAAGTGGACATCAGGAGGCCGCAGAGAAGAAACATACATCTTGTATTGGCAGTCAAGAACGTCATCAAAAAAAAAAGGTTGGGTGGCCTGCCATGGAAGAAAGCGAAAACACATACCTACTAGGTCAGATGTCACACTGGTATGGCAGTTGTACTTCACCGGCTTTTGCGCAGAGACTCTCAACGAGGCTAGTACAGAAGGTACCAGTGGCGAGACAGGTCTCCAAATGGAGTATTGTATTTAGATGGCATAAGATAGATGGCTGTGCACAGGAGTGGACAATGCATCCATAATCCAACTTGGAGAGGACAAGAGGTTGACAGATGCAGAGGAAGACAGTCCACTCAGCTCCCCAAAAGATACTACCCAATACACGAAGGACATTGAGGGACTGCGTGCAGCATGCAGCCAGGTAGGACATGTGAGGAGACCAACTGAGTTTCCTATTGAATGTAAGTGCTAAGAACTTCGTTGCATCCACAAATGGGAGAGCATTTTGCCCCTGTTGCAAGGACGGTGGAAGAAACACCCTGTACTGCCAGAAGTTTACGCAAACGGATTTGGTGGCAGAAGAGCAGAAACCATTAGTGACACTCCACAAATAGAGATGGTGCAGACAATGCTGAAGACAGCATTGCAGGAGACACGTCCGCTGGGAGCTGCAACAAATAGCCAAGTCGTCAATGAAAGGAGAGCCAGAAATGCCAGCTGAAAGGCAGTCCATGGTTGGGTTGATGGATCTGGCAAACAGGATGACACTCAGTACAGAGCCCTGAGACACCACAATCTCATGTGAGAAGGTATGAGATAAGGAGGAACCTACACGTACCCGGAAACATTGGTCTGTTAAAAATTCCTGGATGAAAGTGGCAAGATGAGCATGAACGCCCCATGTGTGCATAGTATGTAGAATACCTGTCTGCCAACAGCTATCATAGGCTTTCTCAGAATCAAAGAAAAAGGCCACTGTTTGTCACTTCTGCAAAAAATTGTTAATGATGAAAATCTACTGGGTGACAAGATAACGAACCGTTGGGCGGCGCTTTCGGATCGACACTGAGCATTAGTGAAAGATGGTGTGACTTCAACCACCACACTAATCGACCATTGATCATTCATTCCATCACCTTACAAATGCTGCTGTTAAGGGAAATTGGATGATAGCTGGAAGTAAGAGATTTATCTTTACCGGGCTTAGGTAGGGGAACAATAATAGCTTCACGCCAAAGTGTGGGAAATACACTATCCGTCCAAATATGATTATAGGTATTGAGGAGAAAGCGCTTTCCCGCAGAGGGAAGATTCTGCAGCATGAGGACATGGATTGTATCAGGCCCAGGCGCAGTGAATGCTTGAGCTCGCTCAGTGTGAAGGAGTATTGTAGCACTCTCAATTCAAAGAGAGAAAAGAGATTGCACGAGCCTCCTCCACCTGTTTCCGACAAAGGAATGCAAGATGGTAGTGGGTGGAGCTTGAAACCTCCATAAAGTACCAGCCCAAAGTGTTGGAAACATCGACAGGGCTGACTATGTAGTTTTCCGCCACAGTCAGACCAGTGATCAGGGAGTGTGCGGTAGTCCCAGAAAGCGTGCGCAGGCCACCCCAAACAAGAGAGGACAGGGTAAAACTGTTGAATGAGCTGGTGAAGGAAACCCAGCATACTTTCTTGCTTTCCTTAGCAGTTTGATGGATCTGCACACATAGTTGCTTGTAGCAGATGCAGTTTGTTAACATAGGATGATGGTGAAAGACACAAAGCGTACATCGTTAGGTACCAAATGCATTGCCACACTCCACAGTCCACCAAGGGACTGAGACCTAACTGGGAGAGGTAGTAGTACGAGGGAGAGATGATTCGGCAGCCAAGAGAATAACGTCCACAAGGTGCTCAACCTGATCATTGTATATGGGAAACGGCCATGCGTCAAAAACTGCCAAGGAGGAATATAGCCTCCAGTCAGCAAGAAAGAATTTCCAGTGAGCGGGATGGGGTATGATTGAACAGGTGAGTTACACAAGGGAAGTGGTCACTCGAGTAAGTATTAGAAAGAGCACACCACTCGAGGTGATGAGTGAGCTGGGCAGACCAGATCAAAGTGTCTAAGTGGGAGTAAGTGTGCAGGGTATCAGATAGAAATGTGGCATCACCATTGTTAAGGCACACAAGATTAAGATGATTAAGTAGATCCACCAAAAGGGAACCTCTAGGGCAGGCGACAGGTGAGCCCCAAAGAGGATGATGGGCACTGGTGTCACTGAGGAGCAGAAAGGGTGGAGGAAGCTGAGCAAAAAGCTGCATCGGGCCCTAGTGACAGCAGAGACGAAGGGATATAAACGGTGCAGAGGGAAAAGGTAAATTTGGGAAGGAAAACACGGGCAGAAACTGCTTGCAGGTGGGTGCACAAGGGTATAGGAGTGACGGCAAGCATCAACTTGTAGAAACAACGTGACACCACTATGAACAGGTCCATCCATAGAAAAATAGGAAAAAGCAAAATGGTCTTGAGGACATAGCTTCGTTTCTTGGAGACAGACTACAAGTGGAAATTGAGATCGCAGGAGCAGCTGGAAGTCTGCCCTGTTAGACCAAAGGCCACGGATATTCCATTGTAAAAGGGCCATACAATTTTGGAACACCAGAGAATGAAGAAGAAATATTCACCTTGATGACTGCTTAGGGTGAGCTGTCGTGAGAGGATGGCCACTGGAATCAAAAAGTGGAGGATCTTAAGTCATCAACTGAGTGGGATCTACAGAGCTTCCCCAGTGCAGGTCAGTTGAAAGGGACTGACAAGTTGAAGAGGACTGGTGAGTCAGAGAGGGGGAACACTGTTTGCCTTTCGATGATTTTTTGACTTTTGCGGATTGGCAGATGAGCCAGATGGCTTCGAAGTCGAGGTATGCAAGAAATCTTCCTGGGAATAATCCTTTTTCAACTGATGGTTTGCTGGCTGCATTGCAACCGTCTTCGCTGATGAGGGCAAAGAACAGGTAGCAGAATCTACAGCCCAGGAAGTGGGAGATGGAGTGTCAGCTTGAAGGCAAGTTGACTTTGACACCATCAAACTGAACTGTAATTCAAAAGTTTGCATAGCCATGTTTTTTGTCAGATAGGGAGAGGCTAACACAGTGCTGTAGCCTCCAGACTAAGGAGCATTAAGTTTAAGGCTTGCCAACAGTTCCAGGCAATTGCTCACTCGTCTTGATAGATGGGACAAGAAAGAGAAGAAGCAACATGTTCTCCACATTAATTAACACAGCAGGAGGAAGGAGGTGTACAGGTACCCTCATGTGCATCCCCACTGCAAGTGACACATTTGGCTGCATTTTTACATAATGTGCTGGTATGATTGAACTGGTGACATTTGTTACAAGGCAATTGATTGGGAATTTAAGGGTGCACAGAGCTGACTTCATAGCCTGCCTTTTCCTTAGTAGGATGCATTAAACAATTGAAAGTCAGGAACAACATGCGAGTGGGCACCAAAGTGTCAGTTTCCTCCTTCATAACTCTATGAACAGCAGTAATGCACTGATATGATAGATCATTACAGTACAGGGGGGGGGGGGGGGGGGGGGGAAGGAAAATGGAAGAGCGGTACGGGGAGATGGCAGAGCTGTGAGGGGATACGGCAGAGCGGTGCGGGGAGACGGCAGAGCAGTGCGGGGAGACGGCAGAGCAGTGCGGGGAGACGGCAGAGCGGTGCGGGGAGACGGCGGGACGAGGAGACGGCGGGACGGGGAGACGGCGGGACGGGGAGACGGTGGGATGGGGAGACGGCGGGACGGGGAGACGGCGGGACGGGGAGACGGCGGGACGCAGAGACGGCGGGACGCGGAGACGACGGGGCGGGGAGACGGCGGGACGGGGAGGCGGCGGGACGGGGAGACGGCGGGACGGGGAGACAGCAGTACTGGGAAACAGCGGTACTGGGAAACAGCAGTACTGGGAAAGAGCAGTACAGGGAAACAGCAGTACAGGGAAAGAGCAGTAATGGAAAGAGCAGTAAGGGAAAGAGCAGTTCTAGTAAGATTTATATGATGTACCTTTAAGGCAAAGATACAAATCATTAACGAACTTTCTGAAGAAACTCGTGGAGGCTATAGAATCAGTGATTAGTCAAATATGCCTTAGTAGTTGATGAGTTGACTTGTAATTTACCAGTAAATTTATTGATTTAATTTGCAAGGGGAGTTCATTATAAATAACTTTCCCATAACACAAGGTTGCTTTTTTATTCAGGGTGGTGTTGGTGGGCTCTAAATGGAAGTTTCCTTTATATCCGGTGTTACAGGAGTGAATATTTTCATTTTTCTGGAAGAGAGTGAGATTTTCCATTGAATAGTATTTCACAAACACAGTTACCTCTTACACATAAATGCATGGCACTGAGAGGATTTCTAGCTATTTAAAGTGTGGCCAACAGGTTTTGTTCCATTTTACACTTCCATTACCCTTACAATTCTTTTTTGTAGCCTAAACAGCTTTTGGCTAAAAGAATAGTTACCCCAGAAAATAATTCCATATTTCATTTGTGAGATATATAGGCATACTACACAGTTTTCATAGAATCTTTGTTGCAGCATTTCTCCAAAATTCTCATTAAGTAGCATGCAGTGCTTAATTTCTTATACACTTTTTTAATATGCATCCCCATTAAAGATTATCTTGGAGCTATACTCACAAGAACTTAATGTTGTCTACATTCTGAAGGTCTGTTAGATATCTTAGTCTGAACAGTTTGGTTACCTTTCTTCACAATATACAAGTATAGTTTCACTGCATTACCTCCATTTATTTCCAATTTGTTATGACTTAACCAGTTTTCATTATTGTTTAGTGTCTCCATGGTAGACCTATGAAGCATTTCCATTTCATTCCCACTCACTAGCACACTTGTATCATCAGTAAACTGGATGTCGTTCTCGCAGAATTTGTTTAGGTCAGTCACATATACCAGAAATAGAAGAAGTCCCAGAACTGAACCTTGTGGCACTCCATATTCAATAGTTTCATTGTCTGAATAATTCCGATGTTTGATGTTGCACTTCAACCACTTGATTTTGACCACTTATGTATGACTTTATCCAGTTCTTAGATGTCCCTATAATACACATGTTGTCAAGCTTAGGCAATAGTTTTGTGTGATATATGATATCCAAAGTCTTACACAGATCTACAATATTCCAATGACATTTTTGCATCATATAGTTTCTGAAGTACTTCACTTAATAGTTCAAAAATTGCTGTATCAGTTGATTGGCCTTTCCAGAAACCATGTCATGCTGTGGATAGTATTTTGTGCTGTTCCAGAATATCTACTATTCATCCTTGAAAATGTTTTTTGATTTTTGAGGGTACAGATATTGGCCTGTAGTTACCTGCTTCATTCTTTTTACCTTTTTGAATAGTGGTTTGAGCTTAACTGTTTTTAGGCATGATGGGAAAATTCTGTTTCGAAAGGAACTATTAGAAAGGTGAGCTAATTGTTCAGTAATGAGATCTCCACATATTTTAATAAGGCTGTCTGGGATGCCGTCTATTCCAGTGGAACAATAACTGACAGGGCTTCTTTCTGGGTTGTTGGAAAGACAAACAGTGAAGGAGGATGATGGTATTTACAGATGATAATGGGCAGTTGGTATTGCAATGTTCGATTTCAGTGATTAATTGCTCACTTATGTTGCTAAACAAGTACCGCACTCATTTGCTATTTCTTTAGGATCATTAATTTCTTTGCTGCTATGATTCAATTTAATATTGATTCTGTGCACTGACAACCATTATCAGTGATTGTGTCTGATTGCCATGATCATCAGTGGAGAAGGTCGAGGTACGTGCAACGTAGAATGGCCTAGTTTCCTACAAATGCAACTATCTGTTGCCTCAGTGGGTGACTGTTTTGGACATAATTATCCATCTGTAGTTAACTATTCTCTGGAACCTTCTAAAATCTCAACTACAGATGGAAAACAGTGTCTGAAACTGTCATCTACTGAGGGAAAAGATAATCACAGATTGCAGTCCCAGGATGCCTGTCTGTGGACCAGCCCAGTCCATCTTATCCACTAGCAATTGTGGCAATCAGTTGTAATCACTGAATAACAAACAGTATTGTGGGGCATTCCACGTATGGTTTGGCTGTGTACGAAGTCTTA
The DNA here is from genome assembly GCF_023897955.1 of Schistocerca gregaria. Classification (NCBI taxonomy): domain Eukaryota; kingdom Metazoa; phylum Arthropoda; class Insecta; order Orthoptera; family Acrididae; genus Schistocerca; species Schistocerca gregaria. The sequence goes on from NC_064925.1 coordinate 29,826,845, forward strand.
TTTGCTGCCATAAGGGGTGGCCTAGTGACGGGTTCCAGTGCCTGTAACTTCGATGTCCTGTAGCATCACTGAAATATATTTCTGGACACAGGTTCCTATCCTCTATTTATTCCTCTGGACATCTTCTACAGCCCCTCCAAGTTTGACACAACATTTCTGGGCCATCCTGAACAAATTTTTGAAATTAGTACTCCTTAAAAGGATCAGTCAAACAATGCTACAGAACAAGCCAGATTTTGCTCCAAATGAAGCTGTGGAGACCAAGTACAGGCCCTCATGTCACATGCATAACTGTGTTTCCAGAAGAAAGTGAAAACGCCTTAGGCTTTCATTGGCCCATGATACCATCTGGATACAAGGCCTTTTCTGTAAACCAATGAAGACAATCTACAGCCAGAAAGTAACAAAGCTTGTTGAAAACTGACTTAACAGCAGGTTTCAGGTCATCATCCTGTATAAAATGAGCTGCAAGTAATTCCCCTAAAATGGTTTACCCCAAGGCTCAATATCAGAGCCACTGCTCTTCACTTTGGAGGAGCCAGAAACAATTTGTGAGAAATTTGGTTATGTTGACCATTGAACCATAGGAAAAAAAAGGCACAGTTTTTAGTTTTTGGAAATGGTGATAGAAACCCTGACCTCTCAGTTTCTGCAATGACAGAAAACTTCTGAAAATGGAGGCTTACACTTAATGCTGCTAGGAAGCCAATTCTGACAACACAGGGAGAACGCAACCGATACCCAAACTGTCATCTCCATGGATGCTGAAATGTAGGTGCCTATCCATTGGGGGAGAAGCACAACTGTATGTAGCTATTGCTTTGGGTGGAACTCCTGATAAGGCATCATGATGAATGTGTGGCAGAGTGAAACCAAAGTTCTCATCTGGTAGTCATGATGTTCTGGAAATCTCTCCGGACCACGATGCACGAATTTTAACACTAAAGGGTTTTTGTACTCAAGCAAAGATTATATATAATTACAAACTATGTATAAAAGCTAAGGCAACAGTACTTTAAGGTTTCTTAAACATCATTACATAATAAGATTGGCAGGATGTTTAGAGTGTCAATAATGTAAATGACAAATATGATGCCAGTTGGGGTGGCCGAGCGGTTCTAAGCAATACAGTCTGGAACCGCGAGACCACTGCAGTCGCAGGTTCAAATCTTGCCTCAGTCATGGATGTGTGTGATGCCCTTAGGTTAGTTAGGTTTGAGTAGTTCTAAGTTATAGGAGACTGATGACCTCAGAAGTTAAGTCCCATAGTGCTCAAAGACATTTGAACCATGTGAACAATTATAATGCTTTCCTTAACTCATTTCTCACTATCTTTGATACTTCCTTTCCCTCAAAACACTCAAATAGGGTACTAGCAATAAAAGGCAGCCTGTGAGTCTGACTAGGAGCCTAAGGATTCCATGTAGGACATTGGGAATTGTATCAAATTGTTGTAAGTAGTCACAATCAAGCTACAGTAGTCCATTACAAACAGTATTGTAAGGTGCTTATAAATGTTATTAGGAAGGCAAAGTGTATGTGCTACACAAATAGAATAGTTAATTCACAGGATAAAATTAATATTGTATGGTCTGTCATGAGGGAAGTGTCTAGGTAGCAGCACAGTAAAAATATTTCTGTTACTGATAAGTCAGATATATGTACACTATTTAACAATCACTTTCAGAGCATTTCTGGTGGATTAAATAAAAACTTAGTTTCTACAGGGACTCAAATAACTCTTTTGGAAAATGCCTTTCTGAGATTCATGTCCAAAACACTCCTTTCTGACACAGACAAGAGGGAGTTTGTGTCAATAATTAAATCACTGAAGACTGAGTACTCTCACAGATATGATGTAGTGCCTTGCAGAATATTACAGTTCTGTGCTATACATTTTAGCCTTGTACTCAGGCATATTCATAATTTTTCCATGAAGAATAGTCATTTTCCTGAATGATCCAACTACTCCATAGTAAAGCCGCTTTATAAAAAGGGGAGACAGGTATAATGCAGACAATTTTAGCCCTATTACTATTCCATCAGTGTTTGCTAAAGTCATTGAAAGGGCTGTGATTGTGAGGGTAATTGATAATTTCATTTCACATAATTTGCACTCAGATGTACAGGTCAGTTTTAAAAGTAGTTAAATAAGTGAAATTGCTATATTCTCTTTTCTCTGTGAGGTACTAGATGGATTAAACAAAAAGTTTTGAATGCTAGGCGTTGTTTTTCATTTAACTAAGGCATTTGATTCTGTGAATCTCAAAATAGTGCTCCAGAAGTTGTAGTGATTCAAGAATTTCTGTGTAAGTCGTATAACCACTCGACCTTCTACCACCTTGAACACACAATATTTTAGATATGAGTGAAAGAGAATGGAATCCTACCTACTGCATGTCACATGTTTGTGTGAGCAGGTTGGAAATGAGTTGGAAGCAGAATGTAGATGCAGCAGAGTAACTGCACCCACAAGTACTTCTCAGTCGATCCATGGAAGTTCAGTGGAAGTGGACAGAAGAACCATTGCATGTTTATGCTACTCTGTTCTAATTAACCATTAAAAATTTTGTCTTAGTCTTGGAGAAGGGAAGACACATATTCCGTTTCATGCTGAGAATGGACATGGTTTTTAAACCAGCTTTCTCTCATATGTAACTTATTTTGTTTCCAATGCTTGGAGACATGAGAGGCTTAAAAAACAGTATTTATTTATGTGAACCGTGCAATTTGTAATATGTCTAAAATTAAAATATACATCATTAATTGAAGCAAATGAAACTTGACATGTCTACTTATTTCTATAAGTAGTGAAAGAGAGTTTGCAGCAGCAGGCTAACCAGCAAGGAGGGTTGAGCGAGTACCTTATGTAAGTCATCTCAGAAAAGAAGTGGAAGTTTGCATACATTCTTCAACACTTGAAGTCCTCCAAGCCATTAGAAAGTTTGACCATAATGGAATACGGTGAGTAGCTCACAATTATTATTTTAACAACAGGCAGAAAAACGTTGTTATTCATAGTGTTTTGAGAATCGCTGTGACATAGGGTCTGAGTGGGGCATGGTTGAATTGGGGGGGGGGGGTGTTCCCCCAGCTATCAGTGTTACTTATTTGCTTATTTGTGCACATGAAATGCCTGCTAGAGTTACAGTTAATTCTAAAATATTTCTGATTGCTGGTGACATTAGCTTGGCAGTAAAGGATGTTGTGTACAACATTGGCACTATTTCAAACAGTGCAGTTCATGTCCCAAGTTGATGGCTTGTAGAAAATGGACTAATGCTATGCCACTGACAACACATATTTGGGATCTTGTCCAAAAAATTAATGCTGCCATTTTTACAATTCGATGTGTATGTGAAGTAAGAGATAGCTCACCTGAGAAAGTAGTCTGCATGGCTAATTTTCGGTCACTTATAACATATGGTATTATATTTTGGGGTATCTCCCCATTCTCAGACGTTATTTTTGGCTCAGAAACAGGCAGTCCAGGTATAAGTGTTGTAAAACAGTATCAGCTTATTCCCAAGGCTGAAATCCAATCTGCATTTGGATTGCACTTGCTTGACTCTAGTGCAGAAAAGTGTGCAATATACTACTGCATCCACTTTTGATAAGCTACCACAAGAATTTTAAGATCTTAGTAGTAATCCATGCACTTTCAAATCAAAACTGTGAAGTTTCCTCACAAGTAACTCCTATTATGTCAAACAGTTCCTTGAAAAATTATGCTGATTCCTGTGTTATTTTGTAGACTGTGTTTATATGAACTTATGGCTGGCCTTTTTTGGGGTTATAAATATATTATTTTATCCATTATTGATTTTAAATATTGTAATTTCATGTACTGAAACATTCCGCAACCTTTGACATTCGCTCCTCAATTTGGTCCTATGGTATTAGACATGTAAAATAAAATAAATAATATAAAACAAATCTGAATGTTTTGTGATGATCCGCAGGACTTTCCTTTCTTTGGCATGGCACCTGATGAACGAAAAATTGAGATAACTGCAGAAACTTGCTCCCTGTGTTCCTTGTATGCATCCAAACTGACAGAGGTTCCTTTCCCACTATTAAGCCAATGTCCTTTGAAGATAACATCAAAAATTAATTTATAGAATTATTCTATTTTTATTAAAACAGCAACTCTTACCCTGTTCCAAGCACTACTCTTAAGCTTTGACACCAAAGTGTGGTCATAGCACTCAACAAAAGCCAGTGTTTAGCACAACGTTTACCTTTTTGTGCAGTTCAATTCATTATCTGTCTAGACTGTTGGGTCTCAATGAAAAATTAAAGGAATGAGGAACCTTGCATGTCAGGACAAGAAATGAGATTAACACTGGAACATTCATCCTTGATTTGGAGAGCGATTAGCTTACTGACAACATCAGTATATATATATATATATTAACATGAGGTAGATGGAATAATAGAAAGACTTTCCTCCCAATTGGACTTCATTTTGTGAGTCAATATCATGGTAATAAAAAAAATCAGCAGGACATTGCAAATTCCTACAACTCTTTGAGATAAGGCCTTATAAGTGTCCCAGCAATACCAGGAGAATGCTAGTCCTGTGACACCAGGGTGTACAAGTACCCTCCCACCATCAGACTCTGGACCCAAGTACATCAATATTTTTCCAACCCAAACAAAGGAGATGGAACAAAAACTCTGAGCTGGATGCTGAAGACAGAGCTTACTAGCCCTTCAAGACATCAGTAGAGAAAGCCAGAACAACAGGTAGACATGCTAGTGACAGTTCTAATCTGACATAAAAAATTACAAGGTCTTGAACAAGCATACCCATGACTTGGATCATTTTCAGAAGCTAAATATTCATAATACAATTCAAGAGATCAGGAGAACTTGCATGAACAAGTTTGTTTGTTTTTACAGAAATCTCACTCTCTCTTGGTCTGTAAGCATCAGGCATTTTGGAATGCCAATAAGGATATGCATCCTCATACTTTCTTTTCTTTAATAGTCATACTGCCCACTGGCTCCCCAAAGACACATCAATCACAAGCTTGAGGTTGCCGCACATGTATCGGTAAGTGAAACTGGCAGCTACAAGTATCCGTCCTCTTGCTTATGAGCATTACATCTGTGGAGATACTTGTCAAGACTTGCTTTCTGCCTTCTGGTAACAAGCAATGCAAGTTCATGTCAAACACAACACCAGGATTAGAAATTTCAAACCATCTCATTGTTTAAGTGCTGACCATTTCTTTGGATATACAATTAAACAAAGATCACACTTTCTGAAAAAGCATATACTCCTGCAGAGCTGATTATCATAAATATAACAAAGTTATCTGAAGGGATAAGGCACATTAGAATATCAAGTCATTGCAAGGATGAGGATTAAACATTCCAGAGTCCCATATAGAACACAGAGCTCGACAATCTGGACTAGCAACTGACAAATCACAAGTAAGAACCAAAGCTACCAGAGGTCTGCCCTCTGCCAAACACACCAAATAACAGGTAATGGAAGAGAGAATGTCAAAACTGGGTATCATTCAGAGACAAAGGCCCTGGAACTCACAAAGTCATTATAACAATTAGAGGAGTAGGTTTGTGCCACAAAGAGGCATGAAGATGGTATAGGTTATGCTTGAGAACCCAGAAAATAATCCTAGAGGAGACAGTTCCTCACAGCAGTAACAACACGAGCAGTAGTCGATGCAACAGATGAGAGTAGAACAGAGCAGACGTAGCAGAACCCATTTTCTATTTTATGAGGACATACGGGAAACACTTTTGGAACACACAAATTCTCTTTTGTTCACTGCGATTATTTTTATCGATAAAGTCTTTCTGTCTCACATGAAGTAGTGTTGTGGTCATCAGTGATTTCACATTCAGTGTGTGTAACAATGAAGGAATTTCACCAATCCACTCATGACAGATAATGAAAGTTGAGGAAACCACTGTGGAGAAAGAGTTACCTAGACTATAGGTCGGCAGGTAATATTGCGACAGTGTGTCCTGTCACGTGCACAATTTTAGAGTTAGATCAAGGCAGTAATGAATCTCAGTGGTGCAAAAGGAGAGACACATGTGAGGTATCATGTATCTATACCACCCAACAGGAATCAGAAAGTTTGCAATGGAATTTTAAGTTTCTGTCAGACAACAACTGCAGTTTTGCAGAATCTGCTGGACCCGACGGTCCACGTTCACTGAACCACACCTCCAGCATGTCTGGGCTCCCTCTGCTGCCACAATATACAACAGCCAGTGGCAACGACATGACCCACTTGCACTCTGAGCCTCCTAGCTACGCCATACTACATAGACGCCATCTAGTCATGGCTACGGCACCGTCATTGACGCTATTTCTCACTGCATCATTTGTAACAAGCCACTTGGAGAAATTAAAGTTAAGTAAATTTTCTGTTTGTTTTCTTGTTTGTTAATCATTTCTGTTCCTGTCCAGATTTCCTATGACAACAGCTGCGGCACCACTTTGTAGTCCACCACTTCTTACAGAGAGTAACTGGTAGCTCTATGGTGTTAAGGTTTGAAAACTGTGTTTTGAGAAAAGACATTTGAACTCATCACCCAAGATTTCTCGCTCACTTACTGAGCTAGGATCCTTTGACAGAGCTACACATGAGGTCAGGATGTCGTGTTCTGTTCATTAACAATCTTCTTACATCTAGAAAACAGTGTGGGACAAAGTGCGTAATATGGAAGTTTCTTCAGATGCGGACAGATTTTAATTGTAAACCATATGGTAAAGGAGGCAAAGAAAGAAATGGTTCTGAGAAGATGTGACAGTGTTTTGTGACCATTTTAACCAAACTGTCCTCTAACTTGTGTATAACACACGAGATACAGTCAAATTAAATTGGAATAACTTAATCTCCACTCGATGGTGAAATATTCATTATTGCTAACTATTGCCAATATGTAACAACTTAGATATTAATGTCAAACAACAGACACTCCACTTAGGAATATCAACAATGTAGGAAAAGACAGTTTGCTACTTACCACAAACAAAACTTTTAGAGTTGCAGACAGGCTCAATTAAAAGACACACAAATGGCTTTGCTGTGTGTGTGTGTGTGTGTGTGTGTGTGTGTGTGTGTGTGTGTCTTTACCTGTGAAGGCTGTGGCCAAAAGGTCTTAATTGTGCCCATTTCCAGCTTAATGTGTCTTCTTTATGATATGCAGTAATCTTTCTTTCACTACATCGTAGATTTTGGTTTCCTATGTTAAACTGCATGCATAGCCAAGTGAGAGGCCACTCTGAAGGCAAGGTGAATGCCAATGAGGATGAGAAAGAAGCAGTTTAGGCTGAAAATAATGGTGAGTCCACTGCCACTACTATTTGCAGAGCCAACACTCTGCTCCCTGTGCATAGGAAAATGCAATGTAAACAAAGTCTTTCAGAGCAGGGGTTTATTGACTGGGATAAAAGAGTAAGTCCCAACAGTGTAGTTTGTCCCCAAACATAGCAGGCTACATCTTAAGTATATGCAGGACTACAGAGCCCATTTCTAGCAAGCAGGACAACTGGATGTTTGCTGCCTAATGGCCCAAGTTCTGGAGGAACTGCTTTTGCAGAATGGAACACTGAGAATTAAAACTCCGCCAAAAATTGTCAGCTATTAAGATGCATTCTTAGTGAATGCTACAGGAACACAAAGTTGGAACTACTTTGTAGTGTGATATGTGCTGGCATTCATCCAGGTGGTGCCATAGTGAACAAATATTTAAAGGAACTTCAAGACAGCTCTTATTAGTTCCCATAAATAACCTCAGGGTGGGAGAAGAGAATGTAGCTGTGCATACAGGTACATAACTCTATTGGCCACTGTACGAAAGAAGGCACAGAGTGTTAGTAAATCATACACATTTCAGAGCCTACAGACTAACTTACTTTATAACTGGTCAACCACCTGAAATCTGAGTAAGTAAGGGAGGCTAGCACATAGTAAGGCATGTCACTGGTTGGCACTAAAAGTAATCAGTATTCCACCAATTAAAATTACACCATGGTGAAAGACACAGAGCTCTCAGTTTACCACTCTGCATACAATCACTTCTCCTCCAACCCTTCTCACCAAGACATCATTTGCTGGAAGTCCCTCCTACTTCTCCACCAGAACTTCATTTCCAGACTTCTGGAACAAGAGTCATTCAACTGCCCAAGGCTCAACTTAGAATCTGAAATTGGAGTCTGCAATGGCTGCAGTATCAGTCATCAGATTGGTACCGACAGCTCATTTCCTCCAGCATCAAGTGCAATTGGCAGCTGCGACTGGGAAGTGAACTGTGGGGGAGGCACAGTTTACGTAACTGTGGGCAGTGATTCTAATCTACATTTAGTAGGCTGATTTCCAGTTAGAAGTTTGACATGCTTCCAAATTTGGCAAGAGATGCACACTTATATTTCTCTGTAGTATTTCTGATCTCTGTGAACTAACCTACAGCAATCAGGGTGCAACTACTGCAATTGTAGATTTTACATTCAGATACCAGGTGTACCGGTAAGAAATGAGCATTAGAATACAAATGTGTTGATAGGGAATATTTGTTGTGAACAAGCCTTAAATTTTTCTTTTGTTTGGTATGACATCTGTTGAAGATATTTAGTGTACATCAAGTCACGGAACAATTAACATCATATGTTTTCATCATGTTAACAATGTCAAATTTTGTACCAGAAAGTGATGATTTGCGGAAAGCATTAATTTTTTGTTTTCATTTGAAAAAAAGTGCTCCAGAGTCACATCAAATGCTTGTTGAGACATATGGTGATCATGCTCTATCATAAGCAACAAGCAAATGATGGTCCTGTAGTATTTGATATATTTATCCAAAGGAGGAATCCTCCTCATCATTAGGCAAAGGATGAGAATGTGTATGCTAATAATAGCATTGTGAAGCAAAACAAATATTTTTGCATCTGCATGAATATGAAATCTGTTACACAGAGATATAGTGTAATGCAAAATTCACCTGACATTGCCCACATATTAATTTTAAGAGCTCTATCTCCAAAATCATATGCTTACTTTCAAATGTGAGAAATTCTTTTGCCATACAGGACAACAATTCACAAATGAATAGAAGAATTTAAATGCTGACCTGGTGTGGTCAAAGAGGTCCTGCATTTATTGTCAGACGACATAGCACTCGTTTCACATTCCAGTGTTCAGTTTGTCATGATTTGCAGGTTCCACAAGCAACCAGTGAATTACAATTTCTATGCAGTTATGACTAGTAGGTCACTTCAGACTGTCATTTCTCAAAGAATCTGAAATGTACATTTGCGCTGTGAGATAAGATTTTGGTGTAAAAGATAAGAAAGTTTGTGTTGATATTAAGGAAACAATTTGTGCATCCAGGAGTATATGCATTTCCTGTGACACACTACATCAGTTAAAGCTGTTGCAGAGCCATTTTGAACACAGAGGCATTATGCTATATAATGGTTTGAAAGTAGCACAGGCTGTGATAAAGGATCTTTTTAAGCAGTGACCTATCAATAACGTTTCACATTACTGAGGTGGAGTTTGTTTTAACTGGAAGGTCAAGGCAGAAAGAAAGATGACATCAGTCCACTTTAATAATGTATGTTCACCTCTGTACAGTAGATTTAGGATCCATCTTGCAAGAATAAAGAGAGAATGTTGTACATGTACAACTACACTAGCTCATGGCAATGACTGATTGTTGCATTTCCAAAAAGGTTTCCCTATGTCAGTAAAATCTTTCTTTCCTTTTTCAAAAGACGAAAAAAGGATTAAAAGTCATTTATAGTAACTTCTAGAGTATACCAAGATTGATTGTAAGTTTTTTTTCTATGAGATGCTTTACATCTACATCTACATCCATACTCCGCAAGCCACCTGACAGTGTGTGGCGGAGGGTACCTTGAGTACCTCTATAGGTTCTCCCTTCTATTCCAGTCTTGTATTGTTCATAAAAAGAAGGATTGGTGGTATGCCTCTGTGTGGGCTCTAATCTCTCTGCTTTTATCATCATGGTCTCTTAATGAGATATACATAAGAGGGGACAATATACTGCTTGACTCCTTGGTGAGGGTATGTTCTCAAAACTTCAACAAAAGCCCGCAACAAGCTACTGAGTGGCTCTCCTGCAGAGTCTTCCCCTGGAGTTTATCTATCATCTCCGTAAAGCTTTCGTGATTACTAAATGATCCTGTAATGAAGCACGATGCTCTCCATTGGATCTTCTCTATCTCTTCTATCAACCCTATCTGGTACGGATCCCACACTGCTGAGCAGTATTCAAGCAGTGGGCAAACAAATGTACTGTAACCTACTTCCTTTGTTTTCGCATTGCATTTCTTTAGGATTCTTCCAATGAATCTCAGTCTGGCCTCTGCTGTACCGATGACCAACTTTATATGATTATTCCATTTTAAATCACTCCTAATGCATACTCCCAGATAATTTATGGAATTAACTGCTTGCAGTTGCTGATCTGCTATATTGTAGGTAAATGATAAGGGATCTTTATTTCTATGTATTCACAGCACATTGCACTTTTCTACATTGAAATTCAATTGCCGTTCCCTGCACAATGTGTCAATTCACTGCAGATTCTCCCGCACTTCAGTACAATTTTCCATTGTTACAACCTTACGATATACCACAGCATCATCCACAAAAAGCCTCAGTGAACTTCCAATGTCATCCACAAGGTCATTCATGTATATTGTAAATAGCAACAGTCATATCACACTCCCCTGTGGCACACCTGAAATCACTCTTACTTCTGAAGACTTCTCTCCATTGAGAATGGGATGCTGTGTTCTGTTATCTAGAAACTCTTCAATCCAATCACACAATTGGTCTGATAGTCCATATGCTCTTACTTTGTTCTTTATTCAACTGTGGGGAACTGTATCTAACACCTTGTGGAAGTCAAGAAACATGGCATCTACCTGGGAACCCATGTCTATGGCCCTCCGAGTCTCATGGATGAATAGCACAAGCTGGATTTCACACGATCGTCTTTTTCGAAACCCATGTTGATTCCTACAGAGTAGTTTCTAGTCTCCAGAAAAGTCATTATACTCTAACATAATACGTGTTCCAAAATTCTACAACTGATCAACATTAGAGATACAGATATATAGTTCTGCACATCTGTTCAAAGTCCCTTCTTGAAAATGAGGATGACCTGTGCCCTTTTCCAATCCTTTGGATGGCTACAGTCTTCTAGAGGCCTATGGTACATCGTTGCAGGAAGGGGGGCAAGTTCCTTCCCGTACTCTGTGTAAAATCGAACTTGTATCCCATCAGGTCTAGCGACCTTTCCTTTTTTGAGCAAATTTAATTGTTTCTCTATCCCTCTGTCACCTATTTCGATATGTACCATTTTGTCATCTGTGTGACAATCTAGAGAAGGAGCTACAGTGCAGTCTTCCTCTGTGAAACAGCTTTGTAAAAAGACATTTAGCATCTAAGCCTTTAGTCTCTCATCCTCTGCTTCAGTACCATTTTGATCACAGAATGTCTGGACATTTTGTTTCGATACACCTACTGCTTTGACATAAGACCAAAATTTCTTAGGATTTTCTGCCAAGTCAATACATAGAACTTTACTTTCGAATTCATTGAACACCTCTTGCATACCCTCCTCACACTACATTTTGTGTTGTGATAGTGCCACGACATTTAACAGTGCCGCCACGACAGTACACACAAACGGCGATAGAGGCGCTCCACAAATCGGCTGAGCGCGGGAGCGCCACCTAGCTACGAACGGCGCCGGCCGCATGTCACGGCATGGCAGTCTAATACGAGAGACTGAGTTGTAATCATGTGATCAGCTATTGTTTCTAAGAGAGAGTGTGAATATCCACGCAGCTATTGTGATTAAAGGTTATAACCCTTTTTGGCGACGAGGTCAGGATATTTTCACTGCGTTGTGGATTTGCGTGTTCGTGACGGGGCAGACATGGAACAGCTTATGCAAGCGCCCATTGAACAACAAACACAGCTGACGGCAACGATTCAGGCGTTGTCGACGTCGCTTACTCATCGTCTGTCTTCCTCTTCTCCGCCTCCATTCCCTCCTTACGACGAGGCCACTGAAGACTGGGAGGATTATGAGAAGCGTTTGCGGCAACACTTCTTGGCTTTCGGCGTTGTCGACGCTCCTATGTGTAAGTCGTTATTTCTATCTTGGATTTCCCCTCGAGTCTATCAGCTGCTATCTCAGTTAGCTCTTCTGCGGGAACCAGCCTCCCTGTCCTTCCAAGAAATGTGTGACTTATTGTCTGCCTATTATCGAAAAAACACCCACGTCATTGCCGCCCGCGTGGCGTTCTACCGGTGTCGTAAACAGCCCCATCAATCTTACCGGGCTTGGGCGGCGGAACTACACGGTCTGAGTAGGAAATGTCAGTTTGTCACGGACACTCATCACGAGTCTTATGCTGATTCAATGATTAGGGATGCTATTCTACGGCTTGCTCCTGATAAAGAGGTTCGGCAACGTGCCCTACAACTGCCAAACCCGTCGTTGTCGGAAGTTCTAAGCATCGCTCAATCCTTTTAAGTGTCTCACGCTGCTGGCGCGCAAATAGACGCGTGGTGTGATGTACGCGCGGTACAGTCAACTCTCGACAAGGACAATTTGCTTGTTGCACAGGAGAACGAAGATGTGGCGGCGGTTCACTCGCGTAAACAACGTCGCGTTGGGCCGCAACGCTCGCAGCGAAACCAGCAACCACAGAAGCCGGTTCGTTCCGCGCTTCCTTCTTGCCCCCGTTGTTTCGTACAGCACGATAGGGCAGCGTGTCCAAAACGTTGGGCCACGTGTAATTCATGTAGGAAAAAAGGCCACATTGCTTCTGTGTGTCAGTCCCATAAAGTTCCTGTCGACGAGGACGAGGCGTCGGACATGGATATTCACTGTGTGCTTTCTCAAACAAATAAGTTGTTTGTTACTGTTCGTGTTCTGAATAAAGACATCCGCATGCAGGTGGACACTGGCTCTGCAGTAACTCTCATTAATTCTCGCACGTATTTGGCGTTGGGCTCCCCTCCTTTGTCTCCAGTTACGCGAAATCTGAGGACTTATAATCAACAGAAAATTCCTATCATGGGCCAGTTTGATGCTTCCACTGCCTACAAGTCTGTTGTTCGGCCCCTCACGTTTTATGTGGTGGATCATGTGGGCACTGAAAACCTGTTCGGTTATGATGCTTTCCAGTTGTTCGGGTTCTCCATTGATGATGATGTGCACCTCATATCTGAGGAAATTCCGTATCAACAGCTGGATGGATTGTGTTCTGAATTTTCGTCCGTGTTCTCTGCTGGTCTGGGTTGTGAAAAGGATTTTGCAGCCCACATTACTCTTAAACCTACGGCTCGCCCTAAGTTTTTCCGGGCACGCCCTATTCCGGTGGCGTTGCGTGCACCTGTCAAGGCTGAGCTAGACAGGTCAACAGCTTCAGGGATTCTCCTTCCGGTTACCTCCAGCAAATGGGCATCGCCGATCGTGGTGGTTTCTAAACCAAGCGGGAGTCTGCGATTGTGTGGTGACTTTAAAGCCACTGTCAACGCTCAGAGCCTCATTGACACTTATCCTCTTCCTCGTCCTGAGGAGTTGTTTACCAAGCTCGCTGGGGGACAGTTCTTTTCCAAACTTGACTTATCGGAGGCGTACCATCAGTTGCCGTTGGACGCTCCTTCCAAGGAATTTCTCGTTATCAGCACTCCTTGTGGGTTGTATCAGTACCAGCGATTACCATTTGGCGTTGCTAGCGCACCAACCATTTTTCAGCGGTTTTTGGAACAGCTCACGGCTTCCGTTCCCGGCTGCATAAACTATCTGGATGACATTGTTGTCACGGGAGCCTCCACTGCAGAGCACCTTCGTAATTTACGTTCACTGTTTCGGGTTTTGCATTCGGCTGGGTTGAGGTGCAATCTGGAAAAGTCACAGTTCTTCCAACCCTCCATTGAGTATCTTGGTTTCCACTTGTCCCGTGAGGGTATACGCCCTCTCCGTCAGCACGTTGCGGCCATTAACGCTCTACCCCGGCCGTCTACGGTCAAAGAACTTCAGGCGTTTCTAGGCAAGATTGCTTATTATCACAAATTCATTCCATCCGCAGCGGCGGTAGCTTATCCTCTGCATCAGCTGTTACGCAAAAACGTCCCCTTCTGTTGGTCCAACGGGTGTGAGCAGGCTTTTGTCCGCCTGAAGGCTCATTTGCAGTCTGCGCCTTGTCTTGCCACATTCCGTCCGGGTCAGCACTTGGTTCTGGCGACTGACGTGTCACAGTATGGCCTAGGGGCTGTTCTCGCCCATCGGTATGAGGATGGGTCGGAACGACCCATCGCCTATGCTTCCAAGACCCTTAACGAGGCGCAACGGCGATACTCTCAAATCGAAAAGGAGGCGCTCGCTATCATTTATGCTCTAAAAAAGTTCAGCGTTTTTTTGTATGGTTCTAAGTTTCACCTCATCACCGACCACAAACCGCTGGTCTCTCTGTTCAGCCCCTCGGCGTCACTTCCGGATAAGGCAGCTCACTGCCTGCAACGTTGGGCCTTATACTTCTCTCGTTTTCATTATGAGATTCACTATCGCCCCACAGCCCAGCACACCAATGCTGATGCATTGTCGCGATTGCCGATGGGCCCCGACCCTGTTTTTGATCGTGATGAACTCCTCTGTTTCCACATTGATGAGGAAGAACGTCGTGCGGTCGAGGGCTTTCCACTTACAGGTTCGCAGGTCATGTCGGCTACTGCGCGGGACCCGGTCCTACGTTGGGTGATTGGTTTGTTCAACGAGGTTGGCCGGACAGGACCAAGGGCCGGGCATCGGATCCCCTTCGCAACTACCATGCCTTGCGCCTTCGTCTGTCTGTTCGTGATGGTGTTGTTCTTCTGGCCACAGATGGCGCATCTCCACGGGTCGTGGTGCCAGCCTCTCTTCGCAAAGATGTTCTTAAACTGTTGCACGGAGGCCATTTGGGTATTTCTCGCACTAAGTCCTGGCCCGCAGGCACGTTTATTGGCCCGGTATTGATTCGGACATCGCCCATATGGTTGCTGCGTGTGGCCAGTGTGCTCAACAACTGGCGGCACCTCGTACAATGCCCTTTCCGTGGCCTGATCCAGCTCAGCCATGGGAACGGGTGCACGCCGACTTTGCTGGCCCCTTCCTCGGTACTTATTGGCTACTGTTGATTGACGCCTTCTCGAAGTTTCCGTTTGTTGTTAGATGTCCGTCGCCCACCACTGCGGCGACGACTCTGGCCTTGTCCAAAATCTTTGCGCTAGAAGGTCTTCCATCCACGATCGTCACGGACAATGGCCCTCAGTTCTCTTCACAGGCCTTCAGTGATTTTTGTACTGGACAAGTGATTCATCATGTTACCGCCCCTCCCTTCCATCCGCAATCGAATGGGGAGATCGAGCGCCTTGTCCGCACTTTCAAATGCCAGATGAAAAAATTCCTTAGTGATTTTTCCACAGATGACGCCCTGCTGAAATTTCTGAGTTCTTATCGCTTCACGCCTCTGGGTGATCGCAGCCCTGCTGAACTCTTGCATAGCCGCCAACCGCGCACTCTCCTGCACCTGCTTCACCCTGTCAGGCCTTGTACTGTGTCCCCTAGTGCGGGAAAATACTCGGTGGGCGCCGACGTGTGGGCACGAGGGTATGGATCTCGCCCTAAATGGATTCCAGGGGTGGTCAAGGCTCTTCGCGGCCTCCGGCTTTGTGAAATCCGTATGGGCGACTGCACGGTTGTTCGCCATTACGACCAGATGCGCCCACGAGTGGTGGCCACGCCTGTGCCACCGCCCCATCCTTCGCCTCCACCAGCTCGAGACGCCAGTCCTGTCGCTGCTGCCGATCTACCGTCCGTGTTGATGCAGCCGGCGTCGCTGCCGCTTCCGAGTACTCCGGAACCGGCCCCAGTCGCGATGCCACCTTCTTCGGGACCCATCTCCCTGGAACACACTCCCAGGTCAATGACACCTATGGATGCTGCTCCGGAGTTTTCACCCATCATCTCATCCAGGAGGCACGTTCCACGCACGAGCTTCCGTCCTGGACATTTTCGATCATACTCTCGTGTCTCTGCGCGGGATCTCCTCGGGGCATCACAAGAGGCCATGGATGTCTCCGTGCTGTCCATGTCTCCAAGAAAGTGAGTGTTTATTTTTTTCAAGGGGAGAAATGTGTCGTGATAGTGCCACGAGATTTAACAGTGCCGCCACGACAGTACACACAAATGGCGATAGAGGCGCTCCGCAAATCGGCTGAGTGCGGGAGCGCCACCTAGCTACGAACGGCGCCGGATGCATGTCACGGCACGTCAGTCGAATACGAGAGACTGAGTTGTAATCATGTGATCAGCTATTGTTTCTAAGAGAGAGTGTGAATATCCACACAATTATTGTGATTAAAGGTTATAACATTTTGCTTCGCGTAATTTTTGTTGTCTACAAGGCTTTGGCTATGTTTATGTTTGGTGTGACATTCCCTTTGCTTCCGCAGCAGTTTTCTAACTCGGTTGTTGTACCACGGTGGCTGTTTTCCATCTCTTACGATCTACCGAGCGAGGTGGCGCAGTGGTTAGCACACTGGACTCGCATTCGGGAGGACGACGGTTCAATCCCATCTCCGGCCTTCCTGATTTAGGTTTTCCGTGATTTCCCTAAATAGTTTCAGGCAAATGCCGGGATGGTTCCTTTGAAAGGGCACGGCCGATTTCCTTCCCAATCCTTCCCTAACCCGAGCTTGCGCTCCGTCTCTAATGACCTCGTTGTCGAC
The DNA here is from genome assembly GCF_023897955.1 of Schistocerca gregaria. Classification (NCBI taxonomy): domain Eukaryota; kingdom Metazoa; phylum Arthropoda; class Insecta; order Orthoptera; family Acrididae; genus Schistocerca; species Schistocerca gregaria. The sequence continues at coordinate 29,843,647 of NC_064925.1, forward strand.
GGGACGTTAAACACTAACAACCACCACCATCTTACGATCTTGCTTGGCACATACTCATGTAACGCATATTGGATGGTGGTTTTGAACTTTGTCCACTGATCCTCAAAATTATCTGTACTTGAGACAAAACTTTTGTGTTGAGCTGTCAGGTACTCTGAAATCTGCTTTTTGTCACTTTCGCTGAACAGAAAAATCTTCTTACCTTTTTTAATATTTCTATTTACGACTGAAATCATCGATGCAGAAACCGCTTTATGATCGCTGATTCTATGTTCTGCGTTAACTGTTTCAAACACTTTGAGTCTGTTTGTCACCAAAGGTCTAATATGTTTTTGCCACAAGTTGGTTCTCTGTTTATCTGAAAACTACTGGGAGCAGTTAAAGCACTTAAAAAAATTTCACTGTATTCTTTGTCCCAGCCACCCGTTATGAACATTTGAGTCTCCCAGTCTATATCTGGCAAATGAAAATCTCCACCCAGAACTATAAAAGGGGGGGGGGGGATGGGAAATCTACTAATAATATTTTCCAAATTATTCTTCAGGTGCTCAGCCACAACAGCTGTTGAGCCAGAGGGCCTACAGAGACATCCAATTTTCATGTCTGAGCCTGCTTTAACCATGACCTTTGCCCAAATTATTTCACATTTCAGATCTCCATCAATTTCCTTCAATACTATCACACTTCTTATCCCTATAAACATGCCTCCCCATTCACTGTCCAGCCTGTCTCTGTGGTATACATTCCAATCTGAGTTTAGGATTTCATTACTGTTTACATCTGGTTTCAGCCAACTATCTGTCCCGAGTACTATATGGGCACTGTGACCGTTTATTAGTGAGAGCAGTTCTGGGACCTTCCTATAGATGCTCCTGCAGTTTACTATTAGCACATTAATATTGTTATTCCCTGTTTCATTTTGCCTACTCCTACCTTGCCGCGTCTCAGGAGGCGTCTTGTCGGCCTAGGGAGGGAATTCTCTAACCTAAAAAGCCCACATGTGCACTCCACACGTACTCCGCTACCCTTGTAGCCACTTCCTGCATGTAGTGCGTGCCTGACCTATTCAGGGGGACCCTACATTTCTCCACCCGATAGCGTAGGTCAAGAAGCCTCTGGTTTAAGCCTTCCACTTGGCTTCAAACCAGAGCACCGTGATCAGTTCTGGGAATGGTACTACAAACAGTTAGCTCAGATTCCACCCCACGAGCGAGGCTTTCCGCCTTCACAAACTCCACCAACCACCTGTATGAACTGAGGATGACCTCTGAAACCAGATGGCAGGAGTCATTGGTGCTGACACGAGCAACAATTTGCAGCCGTGGGTGCACCTAGTGCTCTCTATTGCCGCCGGCATGGCCTCCTCCACATCTCGGATGAGACCCCCTGGCAAGCAGACAGAGTGTACACTGTCCTTCTTCCTCAAGCTTTCTGCTATTTCTGTAAGGGGCTCCATCACCTGCCTAACGTTGGAGCTCCCAATCACTAATAAACCCCTTCCACCCGTGTGCCTGCTCAGACCTTGCTGAGGGAGCAGCCACATGTCCACTCACAGGCAGAGCGGGCGATGCCACATGGCCAGGCTCCACATTGACCCTCCACCTCGTGCACTGCCAATGCTGCTGAACCCGCCACTCCCCTTGGGGAGAGGGTGGCCCAACCGCACCCGGTACCCATGATTATGTCTTGACAGCAGGGACAGTGGGTGAAGCATGTAACACCTGGGGTGTACCATGCAACACACCAGACTCCCCACTGCAGCTCCACTCTGAGGCAGCAACCTGACGACAGCTGACTGCACCAATCAACACTTTCAGCTGTCCGCGAACAGTGGCCAGCTCCTCCAGTGTCCGTACACAGCAGTCACACATCCTATCCATCCTAAGAAACCAATTTACTGTAGAGAGTTGATCAACTTTTAACTACACTGCTAACTCACTAAAGGCAGCTGATAGTTGACTAAACCTTGGTTACTAGACACTTCTTGTAGAAAAAATGAAAATAGCACTACCTGTCTCTGGACTGCATTCAAAACAAACACTGGTACTGTGGCTGATTAAAGGGACTCTCTCTGACTGTATTCAAAACAAACCTGAAATCCATGGTACATTATTACTAGCACTCGACAATTAAAGCTTCCTAAAAGCAAAAACACATGAATGAAGTAATGATAAGTAAGAAAAATAGGGTTAATACTGAAATTAACATGGATTGCTGCACAGCAGACATGACGCAGACAGCAGTTACGATGACACTGATACTTATGTTTAATTCTATTTATGTTAACTTCACACCATTTGAAGGAACAAACAGGGTGTTTCACCTTATAATAGTGGCTAATATCCTCCTGGTACCTCCACTCTGCTAAAATATCTCCTGTTTATATATTACTGTACTGCTACATCACTCAGTTAGGTGACACACACCAACTCCATGAGCAACAAATACTATTAATATATTATGCCTGACGTACAGCTTATTCAGCCAATTTTTGTTAATGCTGCTTATGAGAGAACTTCGACCTCAATTGTGTGAATGCCATTGTGAGGCGTTTCCAGCAGTGTTAATCAAAGTCCTATCCAACGCCTACACATCTAAATGTTTTCATCCACAATTGAGTCCATAAAATTCACACAGCAGGAGCTCATGGAAAATTACCTCACCATAGAACTGATACTGTGGCATTACATTCTTATTTTATGAATGGACTGACTGACCTTAATTACGATATTAAAATTACAAGACATTATTTGAAACACACAACAACCTGCCTCCACCAGATCACTGTGCAGTGAATTTCTGAGTGTAACACTGACCCCAATAGAAGAAAGATGGTGGTACACCTGGGACACATGTCTCCCTCCAATATTTAAACAATTAAATATTGTGTGTTTAGATTAACAAATGCGGAGTTAAGAAATCATGGGAACAACTGAAATAGCACATCGCTTCACAGCAATTTGCATTTATTATGGCATTTGATAACAGACCAAGGAAATGTCACATGTTACACTTGACAGTTAATAGCACTAGAACAATAATAAATATCTTTTTCAGTTTTCTGCACTATAGTTATAGTTCAACAAAGGAACTCACTTTAAGTTCTCCCATAAATATAAATATATCCATAGGCACATTAAGTCACTTATAACATCAAGGCAGGCACCCTCCATATAAAGAGAAAGTAATTAGCAAGTTTACACGTCAACTAGAACAAGACGAATATCAGGAAAGTGTGCCATCCACAACACCTTATAGCGACAATTAACCTCCCATAAGTTATTTTATTTACAATATGACATTAAGTACAGGTCAATGGTAATATAAACACAAAAATACACACACACACACACACACACACACACACACACACACACACACACACACACACACACACACACACACACACACACAGGAAATTGACAAATCTATACTCAAAGGAGCCGCACTCCATCTAAATACCCCAAAAATGACCACTTATTGGCTTCCTATAATAACAAATTAAGAGTAGCATACTTATAGATTGACTACAATAAAGGAATAAGTAACACACACACACACAGCTTATGATGGCCAACACACTGTTTTGGGCTACTGAGCAGTGATTAATTTAAAATATCCACAACATATGCTAACTAGGTTAGCAGCATATTTAAAGACAAGTGTTGAGCAACAACCCTGGTCAGAAAGTAATCAAAACTCACACTATTCCCTTACATGACAAATGAGCCAGCACATCCATTCACACCCCAGAATCAACTAGCCCAACATAAATCTTTGACAAATTTCAGATAATATTTTAAAACAACATACTTAAATACCTTTGTTTACCATTATTTATCAGGTTAGGCTCCATTATTGAAGCCATGCAAAAGAAGTAGCAAGTTAAATTCTACAATTCTACTTTGCCATTTAACATACATGGTGATGAGGAAAGGAAGAATCCAGTTAATTAATTGAAAGTCAATACTTGGATTCAGTATTTGACTATGTGCTCAAAATTGACAGACAAAGGTGAGATTCAAATTTACACTCGTAAACAGTACAAGGAGAACACAAGAATAAAATGAACATTAAATAAACTGCTCCTTCTTCAGTCATTTACACGCCAATAAAACAAATAATCTTCGCCAAATTACTGCAGATGGTGGAATCCCCAGTTGCTTCAGGTAACACAAAATAATGGTCAAAATGTCTTAGTGTAAGTTTGATGACATCCACATAATATGAGTTTCAATGGACAACCAGGCCTCATCCCCTTTGATCCATCTGTGACTGAGACAGTAACATGGCTGGTATCACTGTCTTAACAATGCATCACACCTGACAAGTCACGCCAGACATCAACAAAATGGCGTGGCCTCCTGTATGCTCTCAGATGTCCACAATTAGAGTTCCTCCTCCAGACCAAAACTCTCTCACAAATGCGGCAGGCAGCCAGCCACAGCAATGCCAAAGCACAATCTGACTAGGGCAAAAAAACAGCAGAGTGCAAATGAGGAATTTCAAAGGGAATGAGCTACGGACTAGGAGGAAACGCAGAGAACCAACAGTGACGTTTCGTCATGGGTCACCTCCTTACAAAACAAAAAAATGGGAATTACAGTCTCCACAGCATTACTGAGAGATAGGCAATTAATACTAGCCATTCCCAGGATGATAATTCACATGCTTTAACAAGAGACGAATTATGAACTGCAGATAAAGGCCAGGATTAATCACTTATGTCAAACACTGGGTGTCTCAAATGCAGAAAATGCCTCGTCTCCAGCCACATTCCCTTCTTGTGCAAGACATCAGAACCGTTTTGTACATATGCAGACACTTGTGGGAAATGAGAAAAGCTTCATTTCTTGTGGTGAATTAGCAGGGGCATTTCTATTCTCTGAAAGAAATATCAAATCGTCTAATGACATTAACAATTGCATGTCATTTGAAACTCATTTTATTAAAGAAGTTCTCATTGCATTTTGGTACAAAGTGTTCCAACATGAAATAATATTTTGGTACAACGAAGTGAGAACACATACACCTTCCACAGTAATTTGTCAAGTGGGGGAAAGCACGTGAAGTCACGCAGTCATACAGCATTTCAGCTCACGGAGATGAAGATATTGCAGAAATTACAGCTGCCCTGCCCAAATCTGTGCTACATACTGTATGAGCTGGGCAATCTGAGAAGCTTATGCAGTCAAAGGTAATCATATGGAGAAAAGTATCATCATTCCTGTGACTGTGCATGATTAAGTATAAAACTAAGTAACACACAAAAGCAACTATCCAGGGAACTGAGACTACAAAATACACCAACTGGAGAGCCTAAAATGTAGACTTAGGACATGGTGGAGTGTTCAGGACAGCTGCCCAGACAGAAAAAGTTAGCCAAGTGACATCTTCAGTGCATCATGACAGCATGACTAACACTGGCCAGTCTCACATAAATACTGTTGATTTACAGTCTGACTAACTCCTTCTGCAGCCCACCTCTCCAGAGGAGGGACATACGTTGGTGCGCCATTAACCTGTCTGTCTGTCTGTCTGTCTTTCTGTCTACAAGCTTCTATGGTGTATCAGTTCCCACCTAGGAGACTCAAATTCCATTTCCGCAACACCTCCGCCCGTGCCAAATCTGAGGAAACCAACTTTGGCATCTTTGACTGGCAGACTAATTTGAGGGCTCCACTGCAATTGCTAATGCCTGGCACCCTTAGGGTCTCCTACTGCTCTTCCATCATCACAAAGGGAGAGCTATCTCACCCGCCTGCCTGCCTGTTTCCAGCTCCCGAGGGCACTCGACACTTCAAGTTGCTGCCCTACAGATGTGCAACCTACGAGGTGACCACAGTGATAACGTACACCACGACCACGCATTTCTGAAGTGTCTAAGTGTCTTTGACAGTACGGACGAAACTGCATGTCTGCTGCGAGGGCTGACAGACTCATGCTGTGACCAGCCCTCGTGATGCTGCCACACCCACGAGCCTCACCTCAGTCAGTGCTCATGGGGCAGATGTCTTCAGCCAATGCACCTACCAATACTAAGACCGTGGAATGTCGAAACATGAACCATTGTACATTCTGAATGGCAAAAGTTTAGTGTTTCAAAATTGTTTTACAAATGCCAAATGGCATCAGAGAGAAATCCACTCACTGAGCCACTATCCTCCCACTCCTAGGGTGACAGTTTGACAGCCTCCTGACACCTACTGTCCCCACGTGCCACCTAAAATAATGTCCAGCCCCACAGATGTTATGTCTGGTGTCAGAAGTCATCTGACACTGGAGGTGCAGAGAGCCATTATCGCAACTTTGGTCTCACCTTTCCTACAATTTTGGTGAGTGATTCCCACTCTCAGCCTCTCCTTCTTCAGTGTTACGGGTGTATGTAGTAGCCAGGACATCCATTGTAACTTAAAAAAGGTGTTGGTGTTGAAGAAACTGTAAAGAATGCTTTTATGAATGCCATAGTTTTTCTGGGTATAAGATGCACTATACAAAGACAGGGCCAGTTACATGCAGTACTTGTAGAAGTTTTTGCACAATGCACAGCAGAGCTCTGAATCCGTCAAGGCTTAATCTTACTGTATCACCCATGGTATGTTGATGGTGATTATCCTTCATGTTTTTGTATTATTAAGTGGAGATTGCACAAATGTCAGAATCAAAAATAGCACTGACACACAAACTGACTGAATTTTTATTTGGGCAATAAACTGAGGTGCGCAAAAATAATGCAATGCTGTGGCAAAGTTATACTGCATTACAGGAGCAACTAGGAACTTGCTAGCCATTAATGAGCATGGACAGGCTGAGCCAGTACAGGTAAAATTCTTGTCAGATGTCTCTATCCCTCCTACAGATCCTTTCACATCTAATTTGCTGACTGATGTTTTGGGCTAACTGACAATGGGTGTGCCAGTATCTGTTAGTGATTTGTAAGCTAACACTAAGTTTGCCTTATGCAAGCAGGTCAGGTCCCACCTGGCCAATTTCTTACATTAAATTATGATGAAGAGATGTACTTTGTGTACTGCGAGGGATAAAGTGAGCCACAGGCATTTGAATGACTTACAGAGGAGCTCATTACAGACCAGCTTACCAGTTTGCCACAGATATGGAATAAAGCAATAGAAGCATATCTGGATAGATCTATGAAAGTCAATGGACAGACTTACGAGTTACTACCAAATGCTGAAGCAGACTGAATCATTCTGCAGGAGACAGAGTATAGAGTGCTGGATGTATTTCCATAAGACCTGCTGAGAAGGGTGAGAATGGAACCCCCAAAAGACTAACACACCACCACTAGATTGACACACTACCACAGGAAATCAACACTGCCAACTGAGGACCAGACAATTAAAGTGTGTTTTCCCCTGTGATGGAATGTTACGGGTGTGGACATTAAGGCCACATTAAGAATTGATGCCACTAACCTCTGTGTTATGAATTCAGTGATGTAGTGCATCAGACACAGGGCTGTCAAAATGAGAGACAGAATGGAGAGTGTTGCGACATGCATTTATTAAATGCCAGAAGAAATTACTCAACTTCAGGGCAGCATTTCCAATAAAACAAAGGACTGCATAAATGCACACAGAAGCAAAATGCTATTTGTAGGCCACAGAAGACATTTTTGGTGGACACAGGGGCCAAGTCTGTAGCTCTTCTGTGCCTCTCGGGTACACAGAGATTGAAGACTGACAATATAGGCTGCACAGTATGGGGACAATGAAGCAGCATCACTGGAGTTAAGGCATTCAGTTTCGGTGCCAGAGCAATAAATGTTTAAAATAATATGGAAGTATTTCCACATGTCGGTGGTTGGTATTGCTTAATACAAAAATCTATTCTGAGCTCACGCATTAACGATAGAACGCCTAAGGAGGGGTGGAGGGTTCTTTGAACCCATAATTTTTTTTATGTCCCCTGCTTTTGCCCAAGTAACCTTCATACTACATATTCCCTTTGAGTTATTGTTTGCTGGGTATTTTATGAAACGTCAGTGTCAATATATTTTATAAAAAATTCCTGCTTTGGAAGAAAAAATAAATAAACTTATTATGGATCCAACAGCCCCCCCCCCCTCCCAACCCTTCCAATGGCCTACCATGCTATAGAAAATTTCCCTTAGTAGGATTTCGCGTTTCTCATCTCTACAACAATGCAAGTTAGTTTCTCATTGGTTGGTATTCTTGATACTGACAATGATAGGTTTACTTTCAGAGGAAGTGATTATTGATGTCAGTCAGCTGTTATTTATCTCGTAAATTTGCAGTTAGTTAGTGCAATTTCCAACACGTCGGCCTCCAGTAACTTTGGTGTCCTACACAGCAAAAACGAAACCAAGTAACAACTTACTGATGTCAACAATGCATCAAGATAAAGGCACTGTTGGAGGAGAGAAGAATAAAACCGAGATAAATGCATATTATAATTCCGCTAAAGGTGGAATTGATGCCATTGATCAAATGGTGCATATGTACACCTCCAAGAGGGGAACAAAGAGATGGCCTCTATCTGTATTTCACTCTCTCATCGACATTTGTGCTATCAATGCAACCGCCATATTCATCCAGCAACATCCAAGATGGAATGAGAAGAAACACACAAACCAAAAATTTATCTTCCACAAGCTGGGATGGAACTAGTGGAATTGCAGGTAGAAGATAGAAGTGCAAATGCAAAAGCGTTATCTAACCAAATTGTTCAATCAATGGAGACTATTATACAAAAGAAAATCAAAGAAGTGACTACAGAAGCATGTCAGCCTCCTGCAGAGAAAGGTCAGTGCCATATTTGTGTAAGAAAAAGCTGAAACAAAGAAGCAGAAGTTCAACAGTCTAAGTAAACCAAAACAGTATTGTGGGCAGTGTCATAAACATGTGCGTAACACACATTCAGAAAAAATTGTGAAATGTGTCTATTGCCTTGAAGTTGAGGACTCAGAGTAGTCTATTATATATGAACACATCTGTATTTTGTATTGTAATTTGTCAATTTTTTATTCACTCAATCCAATATTTATAACAATTAACAAAATTATTAAACTGATGCCTTAGTTCAAATACATAAACCATTTTGAAAGTTGTAATTTTTTGTCAGTAAACATATTTAATACCTGAGGGTTCACTGAACACCCTTCCCCCCCCCCCCCCCCCCCCCCCATCCCTCCCGGCCCTCCACCAAAGGCAGCAAAGTTATAAAAAAAGGCTTTGTGCATCCTAGTGTTAAGAAAAAGTTGATGTTTCAGTGTCTACAATCAAAGTAAGTGAGGCATTGTAACAGCTGGCAATGACCACTAAAGTGTTACACCATCCCAAGTTTTGTCTGTTGTGAAGATAGTACCAAATAAACTGCAGATGTATCCACTAAAGCTCACTTAACATTATAAGATCACAGGAGGAATAGGAAAGACAGTCTTTGTGAGTGTGGATACCGACACACGGAGTGAGATGATGTGTGCTAAAAAGACATTGGAATATAATGACAGAATGCATACACTGCACTATTTTGTGTGCAGTGGTATAGTACGTATAGGAGTAAAAAATGGAGGTTATTTAGTTCCAGTGAGTTGGCATTATTTCAGCGCAGATGGGTCTGTCCAAGAGTTTGCCAATTACTACCAACTCTTGACATTTCAGAGGAGAATGGGTTAGGTACATCAAGTGGAGATATATGCCATAAGTAAACAGTCAGTGCATCTAGATGTGAAAACTTTTATCACTTATGGAAAGAATTAACAATGGTGTAAGACTTTGTTCCTATGATTCACAGATTCATGTACTACTGGTGGAATATTACCAGCAACACTAAAAATACAATAAACAAGTCATAACACTACAGTTTACAGAAAACCATACAGGGACCAACAATATCTACAACCATTAGTGGAAGAGTTCCTCCACCAGCTGTTGCCTGATGGCATTATTAATTATTAAACATAGTGTCAGTCGGGGGGGGGGGGGGGGGGGGGAGCATCTGTTTGGATTATTCCCCAAAAAGTCATCATCAGATGGTACAACACAGTATATGTTTTGGTGTCGCTACAGGTATCTTAGTGTAGTAACTCAAACCAATGCATATTCTAAACCAGTTATAAGAGAGAATCTGGACAATTTGGGACAGTATAAATGCTTTATGATGATGACTTTAAAAGAGGTTATTACAAGCTTTAAGTTGTTCCAACAGACTGGGAAAAAGCTGCATTCAGTCCCAAGTGTGTGCTGTAAACTGCATTCAGTCCCAAGTGTGTGCTGTCAGTATTGTTTGGTGTCAAGGATGTTCCAGCTACTTTAGATGGAGTGCTCAAATGACAAACTGAAACAATGCATGGTTCATATTAGTGATATAATTGTCTTTACCAAAGACATGGAAGAGCATGTACGATGCTCGGAGAAAGTATTCGAGAGGGTGTGTTAAGCATGTTTAACAGTGAGTGTTGATAAATGTCACTTTGCAGCAACAGGAGTGCAATATCTGGGTTATGTAATTCATTAAAAGGGGGTAAAAACCATAGCGCAATTGATTTATGCTGTGTATTATTTCTAGCAACAACAGACAGGAAAGGTACATCAAATATTTCTAACACTTTGTACATACTATGTATAATTTGTGACGTATTTTGTGTAAGTTACTGGGCCTTTAAGCCCTCTGTTAAGGAAAGAGGATGAAAATTCAATTGTGTACTAAATGTCAGACTGTGTTTGGAAATTTAAAAGGAACATTAACAATAGTTTTGGTATTGGTGTTTCCATACTTTGAGAAATAATTTTATCATGAGACATCACCAATTTGGTGACCGGATGCATTCTCAGCCAGAATATGGATGCCAAGGGACAACTGGTGGCATATGCATCGAGGCAGTTAAATAATGCAGTACAGAATTATTCAACAACAGAGAAGGTGGTATCAGCCATCATCTAGTGTATTATGTATTTCCATTGTTACCTGTAGGGAAGAAAATATAAAGCTGTGACAAACCATGCTGCACCAATATTCTGGAGTTAACAGCATGTTCTGGCATGTACAAGCAATAGTGGATGCAAATAGGGCAATGGTGGACTGGTATACTACACAACTGATAAATTTGTAACACGATATATTGAATAATACCAAGGTAGTACAGGAATTGACTATGGAATTAATGAGAAATATAAAGGATACTATTGGGAGTAAAGCACAGGCAATGAGAAAAAACTATTTTAAAAGGGGGAGAAGAATCTTAAAATTTTGTGCAGATCTCTGTAGCTTGATAACTACTGCAATCTACATCCATAGGAATCTGCAGATAGTATTCATGCCTTCAGTTTTTACCATCACACTACAAACATTCTGAGACATCAATAAATAATTATTTCAGTAACTGAGTTCTATCAACTAATCCTTTGTTTCAGGTATGTTCTGCCACAAATTTCTGTTCAATCCATTTCAATTCATTAACTCATTAGTTATGCAATCTGTCCACCTGAACTCCAGCATACTTTTGCAGACCACATCTCAAAAGCCTCAGTCTAACTTGTCTGAACTGCTTATTGTCTACAATTATTTTCCACATAAATGCCTTCAGGAAATACTTCTTGGCACTTAAATTTATGTTTGAATTTAACAAGTATATCTTCTTTTTGCCATTGCCAAATCTTCATTTTTTAACCTGTCTGCTTCCAACATCATTTATTTTACGCCCCAGATACATATGTGCAGGCTGAGAAGGGAGTAAGTCAAGGTTGTCACCTGTCCCCTGCATTAGTCAACCATTGCTTCCCTTTTATGCCCTTCAGCTGACATTCAGCTTTTATGTGAGCTGCATTCAGAAAAAATCAATAACTTTCTTCAAGTGTACAAATGCTATAAACATCTGTTTGCCTTTCCTTCATGTATCTTCTAAACTTAGCCATAAGGTCAGTATTGACTGAAGTTCCTACCTTTCTTTAGAACCTGAACTGATCTTCCACACTTTTATATCCTTCAGCAAGTAAGTTTGTAGTACTTTGAGAATTTAAGCATTAATTCTAGAACCACTAGGCCTTCCACTGTCTTGAACACACAATATTTTAGATGTGAGTGGGGAGAAAGGAACCCTATCTACTGTGTGTCACCTGTCTGCATGTGAAGGTCAGAAGTTTATCATGAGAAGACTGTAGATACAGTGGTCGAATGACACCATAAAGTACTCGTCAATTGTGCCACCTAAGTTGTAATGAAAGAGTGAGGATTTAGAGAAGGAACTGCACTGCAGTCTTCCTCTGTGAAACAGCTTTAGAAAAAGGTGTTTAGTATTTCAGCTTTACACGTGTCATCCTCTGTTTCAATGCCATCATCATTCCGGGGTGTCTGGATATGCTGTTTTGAGCCACTTACTGATTTAACAGAACTTCCTAGGATTTTCTGTCAAGTCGGTACATAGAATTTTACTTTCGAATTCACTGAACGCATCACGCATATCCCTCCTTACGAAAACTTTGACAGTGTTTAGCTTCTGTTTGTCTGAGAGGTTTTGGCTGCGTTTAAACTTGGAGTAAAGCTCTCTTTGCTTTCACAGTAGTTTCCTAACTTTGTTGTTGAACCATAGTGGGTTTTTCCCATCCCTCACAGTTTTACTCGGCACTTACCTGTCTAAAACGCATTTTACAATTGCCTTGAACTTTTTCCATAAACACTCAACATTGTCAGTGTTGGAACAGAAATCTTCGTTTTGATCTGTTAGGTAGTCTGAAATCTGCCTTCTATTACTCTTGCTAAACAGATAAACCTTCCTCCCTTTTTTTTATATTCCTATTAACTTCCATATTGAGGGATGCTGCAGTGGCCTTATGATCACTGATTTCCTGTTCTGCACTTACAGAATCGAAAAGTTTGAGTCTGTTTGTTATCAGTAGGTCCAAGTTGTTATCTCCATTAGTCAGTTCTCTGTTTAATTCACATGAAACACACACTATACAGAAGTGCTCAACCTATTGTTTTTATTTTTATCAAAGTCTGATGACCTCAAACAATAGTTTACAATCGTGTCCAATGCCACTTAAGTCTTGTGTAGGCTTAGCTACAATTTTAAAATATGTTTGATTTATGAATGCATTAAGGGATGTGTATCCCTGATAATTAATATACTGTATTCAATTAGAATTTTGTTGTAAACAACAAAATAGACTATTTTTTGGGAGTGTGTAACTTTATCCACACCATTCATATGTATAGATTTTTGTGTTGTTCCAAACTTTAAAATTTTTAATATTTTGAATCACGTATTTCATCACCTCCTTTGCAATAATTGTGTACGGACTGCAAGGTGACTTTTATGCTACCAGCACAATGACTTCATGCTGACAGTTTGTCTACACTCAGCCCACATATGTCTCTCTCCACTAGTGTGTACTTACAAATACCACAAGGACATCCATGTTGCGAACATGATGCAGTATACAAACATTTTGATGATACGCGAAGAGTTACATGTGCCACCAGGGGGCACTAGCCACATTTCTGCACAGTGCACTCATCAGGAGACAGAGGGTAGTGCTATCAAGGAAACACATTCCATCTGCACATGATGTGGTAATGTACATACAATTGTTTACTCAGTTCCACTCCAGGTGTTGGCTAAATCTCATCTAGCCAAGACCAGCACAGATGCTCCATTCTACACCACACTGCCACTGCACTACATCATGGTATACTAAACAGTGTGCTGCCCCGCCCCCATCCTCTTACCTCCCCCCCTCCACCACCAGCACCTTATCACCTTCACACTATAACATCCCAGCTCCTCCACCAAATTATAACATCCCAGCTCCTCCACCAAATTATAACATTTCAGCTCCTCAACACCAAATTAAAACGTTCCACTTCAATTTGTTTGCACTTACAGCGATCCCAGCTTCCTCAACCAAATTAAAACGTTGCATTAGGAGGTGTCTCCTTCGTGCAAAAGGTCTTGAGTTCATATTGACGACAACAAGTAATTCTTCATTCCAGACGTTTATTTACAAACAGAACTGACAGACTTCACAGACTCAACAACCGATTCTCTGAGCCAACCGCACTGCACACCCGAACTGGCCACTGACAACTCCTTGGTGTATCAATATCTTTCCAAACAATAAGAGTCTTTAACAATGTTTTGTTTACAATACGATAGCAATTCACGACTTAAAACTAAATTAGACATTACAGAATTTTAGTACAGATTAAAGTAAGTAAAAGGATCAGTACATATAAATTCTTACAAGCATAATTTCCAAATGGATTTTATAACATTTTTCTACCAGCTTCTGGATAACCTTCATCAGATTTGTACCGATGTTTCCAGAAATATCTTGACATTTGATTCTGGATATTTCTTGAGTGATTTAGAACAACTATTTATATGTAAAATGATTTAAATCGTGTTTCAAAACGTAAATAAATCTTTTTAGCAATATTTCTTGATATAAATAGTCTTTCAAAATTAGGTTATGAAACAGTTTTCACAAGTTTTCGTATTTTTGCGTTCATAATATAGAATTTCTCCATAGAAAGTTCCAGAAGTGTGCATTAAACGTTCATTTACAGACTTTCTCTTTAGCTGGTGAGTTTTAAAAGTATCTTGTCCATATTACACGAAATAATTTAGCTCAAAACTGGTCATTTATACAATTAATCAGAGCTACAGCAAACAGTGAGTCTTTCTTTTACAAAATGAAATATAATTACAAAATTGAATGAAAATAGGTTACTAACACTAATATATATTTACATTAATCCAATTTTTGTTCTTTCTGTGCAAAATGTCCTAATATTGACACAGTACAATATTTAAACATCACCAAAGTTTCCCTTTACATTTTGCATATCTGTATCGACATCCCCTAAAAGTCTACAGTATCGAATACTTCAATATGTCCCAATATGTCCTGTAATGTTACACAACCCCCCCATCAGTACTTCCACATGAAACACGGAAGGGTTGATGTCGTTACATTACAAAACAGAAAAGTTTTACACATATCTTTGGTGTCTTCTTTCTTGAAGACCGGTGATCTTTCTTGAAGGTCGGTGATCTTCTTTCTCAAAGGTCGGTATATCTCAATGCCACACACTGTATTTCAGTCTCATCTTCACAGTCCGTATGGTTTCCATATACACTGCAGGCTATCACAGGCTGCAATAGCATAGTCCGCCATGAATATACAGCATACAGTGGTCAAACCCAGTTAAACATTAGCGAAAGCATTTAATAGTCGGTGGACCGGTTTTTAAGGACACAGAAATTTGAATTCTCTAAAGTCTAATTACTCAAGAAAATTTACTCTAAATAATTCCTTAAAGCTAAGAGAGGATAGACTGACAGATGGAGAAAATAGATTATACAGGATCACAGAATAAGTGTAAGATGCAATGCCAGAATACGAAAATGAAATATGACAATTGCATAGCTAGGGGACCTAGTGCTCGCCAAACACTTAGCACACAAAGAATGTATGCTGCCCTGAGGAAACAGATAAATACAACATAACAAAGTATACAAAAATATCCTGGTAATATTACATATAAAAGTCTATAAACATCTATTATCTAAAATACTTTTTTACATTTTTTTATACAATTTCAGTTCGGTCACGTTTCGTAGGCCAAACAGTCTGCCAGAATTTGGGTAGACTAGATGGTAAGCATTCGGATGAGGATTGTCCTGAAACTTGAAAGGTCCAATGTATATGTCAAAAACCTTTTTTAATTCACCACTGTCGTCTTCAAAGTCACCCCCCCACAGGTAGTCTAGATAAAGCATCAGCAACTACATTATCGGGTCCTCTAAGATATTTTATTGTTTAATTAAATTGTTGTAACAAGAGTGCCAACCTGGTAATCCTTCCATGATAAAACCTACATTCTTGAATATAAATTAATGCCTTATGGTCTGTGTAGACAAGTACCTGGTTTTCCAATAAATAATTTCTGAATTTAGAAAATGCCCAGTAAATGGCCAAAAGCTCTTTCTCGGTAACAGTGTATTGCCTCTCATGTTTTTTCAAGGTTTGACTAGCAAAAGCAATAGACATGTGTTCTAGTTTCCCATTTATATTTACTTCTTGGAAAAGGTGAGCACCTAGGCCACAATCACTACTATCTGCCATAATGCAAAAAGGTAAACTTAAATCAGGACGGTACAAAATTTGACTGTTACATAACTGTGTTTTTATTTCTTCAAAAGCAGCTTCACATTCCTCATCCCAAACCCACATTGCGTTTTTCTTCAGCAATCTGTTAAGACTTGCAGCATTTAGAGCTTGGGTACTAATGAACTTTCTGTAGTAACCGCACATCCCGAAAAATGACTTTAGTTGTTTCATGGTTTTTGGAATTGGGAATTTTGCAATTGCCTCGAGTTTTTCAGGATCTGGCAAAATACCTTCCTCAGAAATACTGTGCCCCAGAAACTTCAATTTTTTCGTACCAAACTTACATTTAGATAATTTAAGTGACATTCCCCCTTTCCTTAATCTATTGCAAACCTCCCTCAAAGTATTAACATGTTCTTCCCAAGTTTCTCCAGTGATCAAAATGTCATCTACATACACAGTTAATTTTGATAAAAGATCTTTTCCCAAAACAAAGTCAAGTGCTCTAATGAATTCGGCTACTGAGACATTCAGCCCAAATGGTACCACACAATACTGGTAACATCTTCCCCCATACAAAAAGGCAGTATACTTTCTGGAATCATTTTCTAATTCTACTTGGTGAAATCCTGATGTGAGATCTAAACTGGTCGTGTATTTCATTCTTTCAAATTTATGAAGTAATTCGTCTATATTCTCGGGATGATCGGTCTCTTTTTCCATATACTTATTTAGGTATCTTGAATCTAGTACAAGCCTGACACTGCCATCACGTTTTGCAACCACTACCAAAGGTTTATTGTATTGGCTCTTACTTCTCTCAATGATGCCCCACTCTTCCATCTTTTGAAGTTCCTTTTCTACATCTTTTCTCTTTGCAATGGGTACACTATAAGGTTTTATAAAGAATGGCTCATGTGGTTTTAATCTGAGTTTACATTGATAATTCTTTACTCTGCCAGGTCTATCATCAAAAACATCACAGTAATTCCACAATAATCTTTCTAACTGTACCTTCTGTTCTTGGTTCAAATTATCTGATTCCCGTGATTTTTCTTGAACTATATCCCCATATACTCCATCATCATAATCCTCAGTAATTTCCGCTACACAATAACCACTGTCTTTAGAAAATGTAACGTCCCTAATTTCAATTCCCTTATCAGCACAGTTTTGATTCGACATGTCAGTACTGGAACATACTCTCGTCTTAGGATCAATAAAGGTAAACAAACTCTTTTCCCAATCAAATGCTGCATTAGCTTTTAATATCCAGTCCATACCCAACAGTACATTCTCATTTAGGTCACTTATTACAAGACATCCTTGAGTAAACTGTACATCATTTATACTGAAGGACAACAACACCTGTCTATTAACAATTTTGCTCAGTTTGCCGGTAATGCCTCTAATTTTTATTCCAACAACTGGTAATTCAACAAAGTCAGGATCATGCTTAATTATATCTCTTAATTTGCTTGAAATGGCACTAATTGGACTCCCTGTGTCAATCAAACAATACCCTTCCCAACCTGCAGCTTTAATTTTTATGTATGGACTACCAATAGTGGTGTTTTCCCTTTCTTCCTGTTCTTCATACAAAAGATCTTCTGCTATCTCATCATACCTGTGTTCCATATTTAGGTTTTCTTTATTTGGCAATACTTTCTTCAAACTTCTAGGTCTACTGGAATTTACTGGAAAGTCTGGATTACTATTTACCTCACACACATCTGGACTAGTACCCCGTTTGATGATTTCATTAGGCTTAAAAGCAGAAACTGGTTCACAAATTTCCCTTAATTTGATCTTAACATCATTGTCATCACTGTAATCTTTAAATTTGTCCCAAACAGATTTCAAAATAATCTCAGATGCATCAGCACAATCAACCCCCCCTGTCTCCTGATGTATTACTAAGCTGAACTGGCACAATCTGATTCTCATGTGGAATGTAGTTAGAGTTCCTGGCACAACTATTCTCAACACTATTGCTTATAACATCCTCCTTAACTTCAACATAAACTATTCCATCCAATTCACCATCAAAATCTTCTAGTACATAATCACCATTAGCCTTAACATCAACATTATCATCATCATTGCCTGAGCTTACACTACAAACACTACTAGTATCACCAACATTACTCACAACACCATCTTCACCAACCACATCCACATGAATATCAGACTTTCCAGAAACTTCAGTACGAACATCATTATGACAACTTACATCTAAAACATCACCACACATAAGTTTGTACAATCCAAAATTATCAAAGTTATCCTTACCTTTCATTTCAGCATTAGGTGCTTCTTCTTGATTATATAAATTTGCAATTGTATCATCTTCTAAGCCTACTTCATCAAAGGTAGCCTGGTTCCTATTACAGTTGTTTCTAGTATTTTCTCTGATGACATTCCAAAATTTCCTGTCAAATTTAATTTTTTCATTACCTCTATCTACAGATCGATCATAAGCATACTGTCTATACTGGTTAGGTCTCTGATTATAGTGCTGTCTGACCCGGGTGAAATTAGTCTGATTTTGAAAATTCCTTGCCCCAAACTGACAGACTCCCAGTGGAGCATTTAGTCGTTTAAAGGCCTATGTCTGTCGTTTCCGTGCCTCGGGTTACCTTCTCTCATGTCATTACCCCAGGACCTGTTTCGATTTTCCCATTCTCTGTTTGAATTAAAATGCTGATCATTCCTACCAAAATTTCTTCTGTCATTGCTATTATAATTATCCCTGTTGTTGTTAAAGTTTCTTCGTTCAGTATTAGTGTTATTATTTCCACGGTTCGGTTCCCACCCTCTGTGTGATGAACCTACAAAGTCGTAAAATCTGTTGTTTTGTTCAAAGGCTCTATCGAGATTGTCCACATATTTCAAGAGTTGTTCTATGGACTCATCTGGACCATATACTAAACCCCATTGTACTCTTTTCGGAAGTCTCCGTTTTAGTGCATCAATTTGAATTAGCTCATCAAATGGCTTATCCAAATGCACTAATTTTTGCAACTGTTTCTCACAATAGGTTTTCATTTACCCATCAGACTCTCTGTAACTAGGACCATTCAAGAATTCACTTTTGATTCGAGCTTGCTCAGTTTCAGACCAAAATTTGGTTAGAAAACATTTTTCGAAATCTTCAAAGGACATTTCCGCGGAACAATTCTGATTGGCCCACAAAAGCGCCTCACCATGAAGTAATTTCTTTACAAATTTTATCTTAACACTATCTGTCATTATGCACGTGAACTGCTCCTTGCAGAATTGAATGAAGTCTTTTGGGTGTATATTCTTATCACCGGGATAAGATTTAATGGGAAAATTTCCCCATACTCCATTACAACTATTACTAAAACCTTTTTGCAACATAGTTTCTTGTATTTCTACAAATTTTCTGTCTACAGTTTTTTTGACATTACCTACTCTACTACAAATTTCTGTGACCTTTTTGTCAGAATCAGATTTGAAAGATTTAATTTCGCTTTCAAAAAATCGTTTTGTCTGGTCAAATTCATTTCTCAATTGAGAATTTTCCTCATTTACAAAATCAACAACTTTTTTTAAGTTTTGACTGGTTATTTGAAATGTCGTTACTTAAATCAGTTTCAAGGACAGAAATTTTGCTCTCAACCGTGTCCACACGACAACTAAGTTTTTTTTGGTTTGACTCAGAAGTAATTTGCCATTCTTCGAGAATCTGATTAGTATGAGCAATCTGTCCTGTATTTTAATTTATTTCTGATTTTAAATCACACACAGCTTTCGAAATCGACCTGTCCATCTGTTGTTGTGTCTGTTCAATTTGTTGACGTAATTCGGCACAAGAATCGTCCATCTTCGAGTTTATATTATCCAACTTCGAGTTTAACTCTGAAAACATTTGTTTTAACATTTCCAACATTCCTACACTGTCAGAAGCACTTTCCCTAACAGGTGTACTCGCTACACCGCTGTCAATACTGAAATCTGCATCTTCTTCCATTATTTTAGGAAGCAGGTACTTATCTTAGTGTCCGTCGGCGGTCGTTGGTGTCCGTGTTTTGCGAAATTTCTTCAATTCCAGGATGGTTTCGCTCAGTTGATTCACTCCTCTTCTTGTGACCCCAGAATTGACGTATTTACTTCTGCAGAATGAGTGGTCCGTCATATATCCTCTTCTTGTGGTCCCAAAACAGACGTATTTTCTTCTTGTGATCCCAGAAGAGACGTATTTTATTTTGAAGAATCACTGGGTGGTCGTCATATCCTCTGCTTCCTCCACCAAATTATAACATCCCAGCTCCTCCACCAAATTATAATATTTCGGCTCCTCAACACCAAATTAAAACGTTCCACTTCAATTTGTTTGCACTTATAGCGATCCCAGCTTCCTCAACCAAATTAAAACGTTGCATTACGAGGTGTCTGCTTCGTGCAAAAGGTCTTGAGTTCATATTGACGACAACAAGTAATTCTTCATTCCAGACATTTATTTACAAACAGATCTGACAGACTTCACAGACTCAACAACCGACTCTCCGAGCCAACCGCACTGCACATCCAAACTGGCCACTGACAACTCCTAGGTGTATTAATATCTTTCCAAACAGTGAGAGTCTTTAATGATGTTTTGTTTACAATACGATAGCAATTCACGACTTAAAACTAAATTAGACATTACAGAATTTTAGTACAGATTAAAGTAAGTAAAAGGATCAGTACATATAAATTCTTACAAGCATTATTTCCAAATGGATTTTATAACATTTTTCTATCAGCTTCTGGATAACCTTCACCAGATTTGTACCGATGTTTCCAGAAATATCTTGACATTTGATTCTGGAGTGTTTCAAAACGTAAATAAATCTTTTTAGCAATATTTCTTGATACAAATCGTCTTTCGAAATTAGGTTATGAAACAGTTTTCACAAGTTTTCGTATTTTTGCGATCATAATATAGAATTTCTCCATAGAAAGTTCCAGAAGTGTGCATTAAACGTTCATTTACAGACTTTCTCTTTAGCTGGTGAGTTTTAAAAGTATCTTGTCCATATTATACGAAATAATTTAGCTCAAAACTGATAATTTATACAATTACTCAGAGCTACAGCAAACAGTTGGTCTTTCTTTTACAAAATGAAATATAATTACAAAATTGAATGAAAATAGGTTACTAACACTAATATATATTTACATTAATTCTATTTTTGTTCTTTCCGTGCAAAATGTCCTAATATTGACACAGTACAATATTTAAACATCACCAAAGTTTCCCTTTACATTTTGCATATCTGTATCGACATCCCCTAAAAGTCTACAGTATCGAATACTTCAATATGTCCCAATATGTCCTGTAATGTTACAACACCCTGTGAACACCTCTCCTAATAGTGTCTCAGGATGAGGCTTCCCTCCAAACTTGTATTATGGCAGTAGACTTTGTTTCTCCTACTCTCAAGTGTTCACAGATGATACATCACTGGCTGTCCAAAAAAACTTCATTGTGAAATTGTGCTGCAATTGAAGTGTTCTTCAGTTCAGCATGGAGATTGTCACCAACTATCACATCTATCACACACAACATTTCATAACAGTAATAATGATTATCAAATGTTGTAATATTCTGCACATCATAAGAGAAACAAGAATTTAATACTGATTATTTCACAAATACATAGCTCACAGGTTTGACAGGTTTGTACTGAATTAATACCACGTGTGTGTATGTGTGTGTGTGCGTGTGTGTGTGTGTGTGTGTGTGTGTGTGTGTGTGTGTGTGTGAGTGTGTGTGTGTGTGTGTGTGTGTGTGTGTGTTTAAAAAAATGCTGCTCCAAAAAAAAAAATCATTTTGTTCAGTAATGGAGTGACTACTCCGTTAGCCTCCAAAATGGAAACAGTGACATATCTATGAACCGTATTAATAGGCAATGGTATTGCACACAAAGAATGTAGATTTGGAAAGTTCCACATGCAAGAGGACCAATGTCTAATTCAGCACTTGCATCAATATCATCATCATCATCATCATCATCATCATCGTCGTCATCATCATCATCATCATGTGTTCTGTTTCAGTGACGATTTAATGATTGTTCACCATTGAAGTAGAGTGGTGTCAGTTACTGTAAAATCTCAAATATTACCAAATCAGTAAAGTCAGACCTCTACTTTTATTAATAGTTTAAATCCAAACAGGTTAATGGGTTCAGTGGAGTTCCAGAACAACAGAATCATGCCCTCAATGTAAAGAAGTTTTCGAAAAAGCCACAATGCTGAGGAAAATTAGAAATATTTTTACTTTTTTCTGGCAAATCTGTAACTAATTTTCCTAACATTTTCATTCTGATACACAAATTATTATTTTAGTTAGTGGCATCTGTATTCATCATAGAACCCTAGCATCCTGTTAGGCTCCTTCTGAAGAGAGATTAAGACTGTGATCAAGTCAATTGTACTTTGGTCTACACAGAATCACATTGACTTGTGATCTTCTTGAACAGTGGAATTAATAAGGAAAACTGACTGGAGGGGAGAAGAACAGCAAGCATTTGTAAAGGCACATTTTTATCTAAGGTGAAAAGTTAAATTTAAAAAATGATAAATACCTCAATCCCTCAAAGTGGAGATTTCCCGCCTCCAGTATAGGGCACCAATCGACCAACTGTATTTCCTATTCCTGAAATAAATTGGTTGTGTGTAAGGTCTAGAACAACAAACAAGCAAATTTACAAAAATTAAATAAGATTATACTATGTCACATTTAAAGCAATTTGCCAATCATTGCATTGGTTTGGAAACCTATCGACACACAAATATTTTTATACAGTACATCATTATAGACAAATGTCATCTCTGCAAAGACTGAATGTCTATTAATATTGCTTGTCTTGTCATCACTATACAATGTAATGAGGATCATAACATGCTTTCCTTGCTGGAAGCTAGAACTAACTTCCGTATCCATACCTGCCTTATTTTTTGCGTTAGGTCGTAAGTGCCCATGTCATAACCTTACAACACAAATATGTGAAAGTCACTGAGAGCAACTATATGCTAACCCCAATAAACAGAAGGAAACAGACAAAAACAAGGACTTCCTCTTGAAGAAAGGTCCCTAACCAAATATTAACCCTCCATTACTCACACGAAAATTCATGACATCGTCACTCGCGTGGATGACTGGTGTCATCCACAAAGCAAGTGAACTATTTGTACTCTTTGAATGGTGTTTATGACTGGTTTTATGATTTTTTTATTAAATCTAAATATAATATATTTAATATTTTTACACACTATAAAATATTCTGTAGTTTGAAACAGTTTGACCATTCGAAGAACAATATCTTCTGCTGAATTACTGGCATTACATAGCCCTTCTTGTTTCTTACCAATGCGTGGTTCTAAACCCAAAGTGTAAGCTGTTTTTACATCAACCAAAGCAAACACTTTTAATCCATACTTTGGTGGTTTGCTAGGAATATATTGCCTGAATGGGCAGGTTCTTCTAAATGCCAAAAGCTGTCTGTCAACAGTAAGACATTCACTAGGTGAAAAATATTTTTGGCAATTGTTCATGAAAAGTTCACATACCTCTCCAAGAGCTCTGACAGCAGCCAACTTGTCAATCTCTCTGAGAACACTTCTATCACAGATATTATCGAATCTCGAACATCTCAACAGAAGTCTGAATTGGTTTACACTTATGCATAAATAACATGAATCAAGTCTGTTTCCCTTTGAGTTATCCCACAATTTTGATATACTCTTCCTAGAACATCTCAAACATCCACATAGATATAACAAACCAATGAGAGCTCTGATCTCTACCACATCTGTTTCTTTAGCATCCCTTTCCCTAGAGAAATCACCACGAATGTCATTGATGTGTATATTAGTGCATGTTGCGATAATGCTTGTTATGTTTTCATCCGAGAACAAATTCAGAATTTCTATTTCTGTCTTTTTTGTATGAGTTTGCTGTTTTGGTCTAGGCAAATGCGTAATAAAGTTACAACATCTGCTTCTAACAGTGGTAGGATATTTATTTTTCCTCCGTTCAGTTATTCCATCTTTCCCTAAAACAATGTATCCCCTTGACTTCCTTCTTCCTTTGATTCAGTCTCTGAGCCAGTGCCATCACTATTAGCATCTTCATCTCTCAGCTCATTGAACGATTCCAACCATACATTAGGATCCCTACTGAACTCTTTCTGAGATTTTTTGCCTTTGACATTTCTTCCACAATTTAAAAATAAAGAGAATACTAGGCAACATGGAAGGCAACTGCAATGAGTTTCAATACATCTAAATTTATACACATGAAAGATTAACTGAATCTAGGAGAGCAATAAAGTAATACAGACCTGATTTGTTTCAGATTGTGGCAGCAGAGCTGTCCTCCAGACTATAATAATGTTTCATAAACAATGATTGGAGCTAACAGGCGGAGAGTTAACAGTTAGGTACTGAAAATGGTGCAAACTGAATCCAGCCCTGTCAGAGAGAACTGAGCAAGAAAAATCATGTGGATGACGAGTGCCATCCATGCAAGCAATGAAGGGTTAAATATCCTTTGAAAAATTGCTATCGCTTCTAAAACAGCCTGCATGTTGTATGCTAAAATGGCCAATAATTCAGGCAGCAAACATACAGTGAAACATAAGCAGATCAGAAAAAGATATTGGCTCAAGAAATAGAAAACCATCAATTCATTATTATGACAAGCACAAATTGGTGAAGGATCGCTGCTTACCAAATGGTAATGGCCAAATAGACAGTGCCCAATAAAAGGCCTAGCCAAAACAATCATCTTGTGATGAAAGGGCCAAGAGGTGGCCTGCCAAACCATTGGGAGAGGTTTGATTCCCTGGAGCTTGTTCCTGTGAAGAGAAGACCAGCAGTTATTCCCAAGTGGCACCATCTACCAACAGACAGCAACAAGGAGATCATCCGAAGCAATGGAAGAGCTAGCAGGTCGAGGTAGGAATGCAGCTTCGGCAGCAGCCTCATTTCTCATCAGACCAACATGACAATGAAATTGTGGTAGCTCCCTCAAAATCAAGCAAGTGTAAGCTTTCTTGGACTTGTTGCACTAAGCACAATGAGGACTCGAATGCTCCTGAGAGAATTGGAGCATACGGCACAGTTAAAAAGTATATGTTGTTGGGTGTACTAGGTGGTGTGACAGAGGAAATAGCTCTGCTGTAAAAATCTAGCAGTTTACAGGAAGCTCATAACAAAAATGGTCAGTGCCAGTCACCAAGGCACATCTGACGCTACAGGCTGTCTGAGTCAACAGTCTACACTAAGATGCTTCCACTAATTTGTGTGCAAAAGTTGACGAATCCAAACAGAAGAATGGTGTGACCCATACAGGCAATTGAGGGAGCCATCAAAATACAGGGCAAAGGATGTGTGGCTGGGAACACATAACGAATGACATTCATATCCGCCAAGGAGAAGATCATGCCAGGAGTGCAGTTGTAGTTAGGCAGCTTCTGCATAGAGGCTCTCAATGGGACTATGTAAAGGTAGCCAGTGGCCTAACATATTCCACTCTGGTGGACTGGGTTACATCCATGTACAGTGGATGGATGTGTAGATTAATAAATCAAACACATGTAGTCTAGTTTCAAATGGACAAGGGATCAGTAAAAATGGAGGAGGGTGATCTGATTTGCTCCCCAGGGAATACCGCTTTGGACATGTAGGACACGGATGGACTGGATACAGTGTGTGGCCAAATAAGACGTGTGGGAGGGACAAAAAAAGTTTCCTAACAAGCACAACTTCCAGGAATTTTGTAGTTGCAGTGAAACAAAGAACAGTGGGTCCAAGATGTAATGATGTTGGAACCCATTGCACCACTAGAAATTTGTACAAACTTTTTTTTTTCCCAATGGAAAAGCAAAATCGATTTTTGATGCTGCACAAGTAAAGACAATTGAGACACCATCAAAGATGTTGGTCAAGGAGATGAGTCCATGGAGAACTGCAATAGATTGCTAAGTCATCAACTAAAACGGAAGTCAGAGATGCCTGGGGGGAAACGCCTTAGCAGGGTTAATGGCGCTTAAGACAGAGTCTTGAGGCACTCTGTGCTTTTGGATAAAGGTATATGATAAGAGTGAACCGACATGTACCTTGGAAATTTGGTCTTTTAAAGATTTGTACACAATATGGGGCAGGCAGTATGGGAAGCCCCATGTGTATATAGTGCAAAGGGTACCAGTACTCCAACAGGTGTCACAGGCTTTCTCTAAATCAAAAAGCCTGATCACAGTCCACAGTTAGTAGAATGTGAGACTCCAGGCTCCACACCAGCTGGCCATGAATCATACATTCCATCATCCTGCAAACATGACTGGTGAGGGTAATGGAGTGGCAGCTAGAAGACAGGTATTTTGTCCTTACCAGGCATATGGATAGGTACAAGAGTGGATTCTGCCAGTGTCGGGACAACATGACATCTGCCCAAAAGAGTGTGTTACTATGAAGGAGAAAGTGATTCCATTCTCTAGTGGGCAAACAGTGTCTGGCCCTGAGGTGGAGGATTGGGATGAGGTGAGAGCACATAAAGACTAGATGCTAGTATTCATAATTCTGAGAGGAGAAGTATGTCATCCAAGCTGCCTCCACTCATTTCAAAAGGAGGAAGTTGCGGGTGACAGTGAGTGTAGCTATAATTCTACAGAAAATAGTGGCCCACATTGTTGGAGACAGGTGTAGGGTCTACAATGACATCTGCTACAGTCATACTGGTCATCTGTCAATAGACCTCCATCACAGAGAGACGTTGCAGGGTGCACCCTGTGACAGAAGATGGGGGTGGAACTGTAGAAAAAATTAGTAAAAAAAATGCATTTAGATTTCTTGCTACCCCGAAGAATGAAATGGCACTGAACATGCAACAGTTTATAATCAATACATTTTGCCATCATGGGATGATAGTTAATAAAGGGGAGAGCACTTCTCTGCATGTAAATTGCATCACAGCATGCCTCAGACCACCAGCTGACCAGGACACAGTGCGGTAAAGAACTGTGTGGTATACAATATTCTGCAGCAGTAGAGATAATGTTCATAAGGTACTGTATCTGGTCATCTTAACTGAGCAGATGATGTCCGTTGAAGGTGGTCAGGGGCAACAAAGCCTCCAGTCGGCCTTGGAAAGCTGCTAATTGGGTTTACACATAGATGGAGGTATGAGTCAGCAAATGGGTAGTGCCCAGTAAATGGTTGCTCGAGTTTGTGTCAGAGAGAAATGACCACTGAAGATGACAGGCAAGCTGGGCAGTGCAGAACGAGACATCCATAGGTGTGTATGGTGTCTGAAAGGAACTTGGGCGCTGCAGTGTTAAGGCAGATGACGTTGAGTCAGTTGAGAAGGTCAGTCAAGAATGAACCTATCTGACAGGTTTTCAAACAGCCCCAAACAGGATGGTGGACATTAAAGTCATTGAGCAGGAAAAAAGGGGTGAGGGAGCTGACCATTAAGCTGCAATTGTGACAGGTAATGATGGAGGGACAGACCTTGAGAAAAGGTTAAATAAAGAAGGAAAATGTGGACTGCAACAGCTTGCACCTGTGTATTCAATAAGATTGTTTGGTACAGTCACACCAAATGAGCAGCATGATGAGTGATTTCACTGTAATTTTTCCCATAAATTGGTAAAACTTTGTGTAGACCTGACCATACTGATATTGGTTTCCAGGAACTAATTAAGCTTGTTTTCAGATTACATAAAAATTTGTGGAACTTTAGTCAATATTGTCAGTAGCTTTGGAAGTCATGGATAAAATATTGTAAGTAACAAAACAAATTGTTTCCACCCCATCGAACTCCATATCAGGACCCACAGGCAACTGGGACAATGCAATGGCATTATCATACCCAGGTTGGGCCAAAAGTGGCTGTCATCAAAATAATTGTTGAGAAATATTCATCAATGGTGTAGTGTGAGCCATCTTTTCAGGAAGTCTGGCCTTAGGTTTAAGCAATGGTACTTACTGTTTATGATCTGTGACCAACTGAGATTTGGAGCCATACAGGGAAACAAAGCTTTTTAAACACCACCTCTGTCAGAGAGTAATACATTTCGGTGGGTGGAAGGGTCTTAGGCCCAAAGTTAATTATCTACTGTGATGCATCAGTAGCCAATATTAAGGTTTTCTTGGGCTCAAAGGTAGTAAGGCAATGATCATCAACACTGTTTTAACCACAAAAGGACATTCTGACAAGTGTCTGACCAAACAAATTTTGCATCTTTCTTAAGGAGCTGATTGAGAGAGTGAGAGACCACAGATGCTTTTGGTTTGGATTTGTTATAATAGTTCCCCTTGGCAAGGAACAACAACATCCAGCTCCTTCACGTTCTGATGTACAGGCAGCTAATTAATTGGTACAAAGCAGTCATTTAAGGCATGGCGTTAATACTCGACACGGGGTGCAAAACTGTACAATTTCCCAACCTACAATGCAGACCGCTGTCCTCCACACGTGAACCACCACCTATAAGTACTGAAAATACTGGCAGCACCTCTGAAAAGTAGATCATCCAGATAAGATGCACACTTCATGTTATGGTGAGCTCTCTGCTTGATGAAATTCTCCAACTGTAAGAACACCAAAAGGCAATCTGGTAAATTTATAGAAGCCAAATGTCATATTAGTAATTGGCAACTGCAGTTACGTGTATCTCTAATTAGTGTTTGAAAAATAATGTCCACAGCCACCCTCACTAGTATCTCCCTGGTGCCAGTGACCGGATCAAGTTCCACCTCACACTGTTTTTTAATTGAGGCTTTAAAACTGCCACATGATCAAATTACTGCACTGGTTTTTTTTAATCAACAATAAATTTATTGCCTATTGACTCAATGCTGCAGGCAAAATAACCCTTAATTCCTATAGTTGGGCTAATTCAGTGTCAACTACAAAACTCATAGCAAATGGCAAAGTGCAACCACAGGGAAACTTCAGGTTCACAGGTCACTCTAGCTAAATGTGGGCTAGCAAATCCCTTGCTTTACCCAGCATTTCCTCAAAAGACTGTTTATGCAACTGCGAAAGTGATTCAAGGTCACAGAAGGAAATGACTGATGACACTAAATTAATACAATCAACAACTTTGAAATCAAAATGCTGTGAAAGCAACTAAACGAAAAAAATGTTGCCAAATAGGGATCGACCACCAAGAATGTTACTCGGTGCTCCAAATTCTCATACTCTGCTGCCACAACCAGTCGACCTCTTAATGGAGCTTTTTGGCAACTATAGGAGACACTTTCTTTGCTAAATGCTACACAGCTCGTGATACATATGTCACATTTACCAACAATTCCACAGTGCCAATATCAAGCTGAAACACAACCGGCCATCTCAAAATAGACAAGTGCATTATGAGATTGTGAGCTGTTTACCCGATTTGTGAGCTAGGCATGGAAAATGTGTTAATTGACAACTAGTCCGCATTGTAAACACTACACTCCACAGCATAGACATCAGTGATGTGGCTACTGTGGTTGCACCTGACACCACCTTTGTTTACATGCAGACATTTCCCGCACTTATGTTGAGTGTAGCAACTGAGGCATGCCCTACAATCTAAGAAGCTTACCAGTGCCAAGGAGGTGGCCAGTATCTTCTCTTATACTGGACCACAAATTGTGATACCACTGCACCTTTCTTATGAAGACATGTCCACTAATGGGGAAAGCTTATCCCTACTGCCTGTCTTATTAAGTTGCTTAACAAAGCTGCAGCAAGACTGCTTTTTGACAACTAATGGTGGCAGGTGCAGATAAGTCCCAAGGAATGAGACCCTATTGCGTCATCTGACAATGTACTACAGGAACAGCTACAATCGTCTTATGCTATATGGCACTCGTCAACAAATGCTTCCCAGGTCTGTGCAGACAGCTTGTAGACCATACCAACTGTGCTATGCCATCTACAGATACATCAGTCAACTGAAGACTTCACTTTCAACAACTGATTAAAAAGTAACCTCATAATTATATCACAGAAAATGGCATCTACATAAGATATGCCACACTGATGACATTCAAACTTACAATTTGTAGACATATCCTGTAATTCTGCTATCCACTATGCATCCAATTTTTTAGCACACATCTATCACCTACATTGCCACAACTTGCAATTTACATTCAACATTTGCAGTTATTGCTGTACACTAACCATCAAATTTCAATAAGTAGGGTTCACACCAAATTATAAAGAAAGGAACTAGAATGAATGAAGTCTGCACTCACAGCCAGTTCAGGCATTTGTTCCACTTCATACATACATAATAACGTCTAGAAATTTGGAAGGGTTAGGGGAAACGGGAAGGGTGCCTGGTGTCAGTGACATGTGTTTCGATAGTTTCTCTCAAAATGACAACACTTGAAGAAGGTGAACTTTCCAGCATGTTGTTACTACAGTTGCTCCTGCTTATGCCGTTGCCACTGCCATAGTTCTGTAAAGTGGCTGCCTGAGATGATGCAATTGTATTGATGGATGCATGAGCCACAATTGTCACCACTTTTACAACTCACTCAAAGGGTTCAAGTTCAGATATGCTAGGTCACAAATGGGGGTGGGGGGTGATGACATCACACCCTATCCAGCCTATAACAAATTGTGAACAGTAATAATTCGAACTTTCGAAGAACTGAGCCAATTCAACACTAGACATAAAAGGGAGTATAATACATCAAGAGAGGAAACAGGCCACATCTATGAATGGTAGAATATCAGCAGGCCCGACTTTTAAGCAACCACCCTACCAAAAGCATCAACTCAGTGGTTACCTTCCCTTCCCTTTCCTTTATGCCTCATAAAGCAGAGGCTTTTCCAACATACATGATTAAGTCAAGCCCTGTCAGCAGACACTGTAACTGCACCCCATTTGCTGGCTGCTCGCATTGTTGTTTCTGATCTGAGAAGGGGCTAGGCAAGTGAAGGAAAATGATTAATGAACGAAGGTTGAGGCCAGGAGGGTTACAGAAATGTTGGGTACATTCTAGGGAGAGTTCGCTACTGTGAAGTTCAGA
The DNA here is from genome assembly GCF_023897955.1 of Schistocerca gregaria. Classification (NCBI taxonomy): domain Eukaryota; kingdom Metazoa; phylum Arthropoda; class Insecta; order Orthoptera; family Acrididae; genus Schistocerca; species Schistocerca gregaria. The sequence goes on from NC_064925.1 coordinate 29,874,798, forward strand.
AAAGCTGATGTTGGTAGGAAGAATGCAGAAGGCACAGGCTGTGAATTAGTCTTTCAAGGGAAGAACATGTCAGGCAGCATGCCCGCGAACTGGGTGGTCTAGCTGTCTCTCAGCAACAGTATGTCAGTGGCCACTCATATGGAAATACAGCTCGCCAGTTGCCGTGCCCATGTAGAATGCAGCACAGTGATTGCAGCTTAGTTTGTACATCATGTGACTTGTTGCATAGGTGGCCCCGCCTCTTGATGAGGTAGTTGATTTTGTGACTGGACTGGAGTAGATGGTGGTGTTGGTGTTGGTGTTGGTGTTGGTGTTGGTGGTGGTGGTGGTGGTGGTGGTGGTGGTGGTGGTGGTAGTGGTGGGAGGAAGTACGGTCCAGGCCTTACATCAAGGTCTATTACAGGGATATGGGCCAACAGACAAGAGATTGGGAGCAGGGGTTGTGTAGGGATGGGTGAAGATATTGTGTAGGTTTGGTGGACAGCAGCATACCACAGTTTGAGAACTGGGAAGGATAGTGGGTAGGACATTCTTCATTTCAGGCCACAATGAATGGCAGTTGAAACCTTAGGAGAGTATGTGATTCAGTTGCTCCAGTCCTGGATCATAATGAGTCATGAGGGTAATACTCCTCTGCAGCTGGACAGTGGGACTTTGGAAGATGGTGGGTGACTGGAGACATCGCAGGCCTCATCTCTCCAGTCATTCAATCATCCCCAGTAAGCCCCACCATCCGGTCACAAAGGAGCCTTCTCCTCGTGACTCAGTACCACCCAGCAGTGGAGTAACTGAATCACATTCCCTACTAGGATCAATTGCCATGGCCTGAAATGACCAATGTCCTTCCTACTAACCATCCCACCCATCCCATAGTGGTATTCTGCCACTCACTAAAGCTACACAATAACTTCCTCCATCGCTACACAACCCATATTCCCAAACCCTTGTCAGACCAAGGTTTCCCACACACCACCACCACCACCACCACCACCACCTGCTGCAATCCCATCAGAAGCATTAACTATCCCATAAAATGCCAGGCTGTTTGTGAAACAAGGCATGTGATGTACAAGCTAAGCTGCAAACACTGTGCTGCATTCTACTCGGGCAAAACAACAGATAAGTGTCTGTGTGCATGAATGGCCATGAACAAAGTATCTTGAAGAAACAACTGGACCACCCAGTTGTTGAGAACGCTGTCCAACACTGTGTTGTAATGACTGCATCCACCAATTAGCTGAAACTTTTTAAAACTATACAGATAAGGTATATTGCAGCGTGAATTCCCCTGTTCCCATAAACCTACTGGTCTGTACTTCAACTACTTAACTACTTGCCTGTTCCCAGTCCAGCATCACAGAAACTTTTATTCCACAAGAGCACTCATAGTCTTTTTCCTTCCCTCCTTCCCCCAGTTCCCCTCCAACACACCATGTGAACTCCCCAATGCATCTCGCTGTCCTACCCTCTCCTCATCATATCCCTGCATAAAACTTGAAACAGCATGGGTTGGACTAGACACAATGAAATCTTGAGGGTGGCAGGGATGAAATACAGTGAGCAAAATATTATTTATAACTTCAGAAACCAGCTGTAATTGTAAGAGAAAAGAACAGATAAATATGGGCATTGTAGTTGAGGAGAGAGGGAGACAAGATTATAGCCTATCTCAAATGTTATTAAGTACACATTTACACCTAGAGTTATACTCTCTGCAAACTGCAATGTAGTGCATGGTAGAAGGTACTTCCAACTGTACCATTGTTCGGGCTTCTTTCATATTCCATTCATGTATAGATCTTTGAGAGAATAACTGCTGAATTCATCTTCCTCAGTATCTATAAATGATATAAATGTGAGTTTACCCTTCTTCAAGCTATTTTGATAGGCAAATTCTAAAGACAGTATTGACATTTCTGCAGTACAAAATCTAAACTTCCTAGAGATAATGTTCTATCTGTTTAGACTGCATATGATTTTGCAGTTCTAATCAATACTTCATAATAAATTTTTGTCAGCAATCACATCTCCCCCTGGAAATGTCAGTTTAAAATGTGGTGTCAAAATATCTGTCTCATCATTAGATCAATTAGAAACCTTCCAGTGTTCCCAGATATTTCCCAAATATACAACCATTTTTTATCGTAGCTTGCATTTCATCTTCTTCTTCTCCTCCTCCACCTCCTCCTCTTCATTCATTATTAAACCTATTCCATGATTACTGCTACTTAACTTTGTGTTGACAGCCCTGAAATGCTCTGACCAGTATCATATTCTTTCTTCCACAGTATTTTACTAGTTCTCACTACATATATCTTTTCATTACAAAGGAAGATACAGAAGAATGGGTTCAGTTTCCTTTTTACACCACTGCAAAGATGACTGATGTAGATATTAGTGTCATTGGAATTCAGAAACAGCTAAAATCACTGACATTGAACAAGAATTAAGGGCCTGAAGAAATTCTTGTTGTGACATACATACGATTTCCACTGAGGTAGCTCCTGTTTTCACTCTAATACGTTACACCATAAATACCTTGAGCTAACAGTCTGTGCCCAGTGATTGGAAGGAAGATCAGGACATACCTATCTACAAAAAGGGTATTAGAAGTGTTTGACAGAACTAACATACTATTTCATTGACATTCATGAAGTGCAGAACCTCAGAACGTATTTTGAAATCAATATTTGAACAGAATTACATACTAGATGTAAACAACCAAAGATTGCATGCTGTGCGAAATGTTGGTGAAGGCTGTAGGGAGAGTAGGTTACAATAGGTTACTATAGGTTGAGGCCAGGATGATTTCTGGAGCAGTGAATGTGTTGTAACGATAACTCCCAGATTCACAGTTTGGAAAAGCTTGTGGGGGTGGAGACAAACCAGATGGCCTGGGCTGTGAAGCAGCAACTGAAATTTGATAGGTTATGTTCATCTGCATGTTGCGCACTGTGCTCCACTTGGCTCTTGACCATGTGTCATGTTTACAATGAACATCAGTCTACCCTTTACGGAACTGCTTTTTTTCATCAGTTATCTGACTGGTTTGATGTGGCTCACCATGAATTCTTCTCCTGTTCCAACCTCTTAATTTCAGAGTAGCACTCGCAACCAATGTTTCAATTATTTACTGGATGTATTCTAACTTCCTCTACAATTGTTGCCATCTACAGCTCTCTCTAGTAACACAGAAGTCATTCCCTGATGTCTTGACCAATGTCCTATCAACCTGTCCCTCATCCATACCAGTGTTTTCCACATATTCCTTTCGTCTTCAATTCTGAGCAAATTTTCCTCATTCCTTAGCTTATCAGACCATATAATTTTCAATATTCACCTGGAGCACATAATCTCAAATGTTTTGATTCTCTTTTCTTCTGGTTTTTCTGCTGTCCATGTTTCACTATCACACAAGGCTGTGCTCCAAACATACATTCTCAGAAATTTCTTCCTCAAATTAAGGACTATGTTTGATACCAGTTGACTACTCCTGGCCAGGAACACCGTTTTGCCATATCTAGTATCCTTTTGATGTCCTCCTTGCCCCATCTATCATTGGTTGTTTTGCTGCCTAGGTAGTAGAATTCCTTAATATCATCAACCTCATCACCATCATTTCCAATGTTAAGTTTCTCATTCTTTTCATTTCTGCTACTTTTCATTACTTTCATCATTCCTTTAATTTACTCTCAATTCAAATTCTGTACTCATTAGATTGTTCGCTCCATTCAGCAGATCACTTGATTCTTCTGCACTCTAGCAATGTAATCAATGAACTGTATTACAGATATACTCTCACCTTCAATTTTAATCCCATTACTGATTTTTCATCATTGCTCCTACGCTGTACAGATTAAACAGTGGGGGCAAAAGATTACATCCCTGTGTTACACCAGTTTTAAACCAAGCAATTTGTTCTTGGTCATTCACTTATTTATCCATCTTAGCTATTGTAAATATTGTATATTACCCATCTATTCCTATAGCTTACCCCTATTTTCCTCAGAATTTCAAATATCTTGCACCAATTTACATTGTTGAACACTTTTTCCAGGTCAACATATCATACGAACATGTGTGTATTTTTCTTTAGACTTGCTTCCATTATGAACTAAAACATCAGAAATGTCTCTCTCATGCATTTACCTTTCCTAAAGACAAACTGATTATCATGCAATACATCCTCAATTTTCTTTATGATTCTTATTCTTGTCAGTAACCTGGATGCATGACCTGTTAAGCTGATTGTGTGATAATTCTCACATTTGTCAGCTTGCAGTCTTTGGAATTGCATGAACGATATTCTTCTGAATGTCAGATGGTATATTGCCAGACTCATACATTCTACACACCAATGTGAATTATTGTTTTGTTGCCACTTCTCCCAATGATTTTAGATATTCTGATAGAATGTTATCTACCCACTGTGCCCTATTTTATCTTAAGGGTTCCAAAGCTCTTGAATTCTGATTCTAATACTGAATACCCTATCTTTAACAGATAGACTCCTGTTTCTTCTTATACCACAGCTGGCAAATCTATCCCTTCACAGAGGCCTTCAAAGTACTTTTCCACCTATTTACTCAGTTCCCTGAATTTATCAGTTGAATTCTTATTGCATTCTTAATGCTACCACTCTCACTTTAAATTTCAGCAAACATTGTTTTGACTTTTCTACATACTGATTTAGTCCTTCATACCATAATTTCTTTTTCGATTTCTTCACATTTTTCATGCAGTTATTTCATCTTAGCTTACCTGTTCCTATTTATTTCATCCCTCAGTGACTTATTTTTGTATTCCTTAATTTCCCTGAACAGTTCTGTACTTCCTTCTTTTATTGATCAACTGCACTTCTTTATGTATCGAGTCTTCATGAACAATCTCTTGAATATCAGCCTACTCTTCACAACAGCTGACACTATGAATTAAGTAACTGAAAGGCCAGTAGATTCTGAATCTCTAGTTTAGATATTCAAGGAAATGCTTCTATGATACTAGACAGTCAATTTATTTCTCTGTATTGGGGAAGAAATGTAAATTATGAACTTCATAGTTTTTCTGGTGTAAACTACAGAGTTACTCATCACATTGCCTTTATTAAATCTAATACAAATTTGAGTTAGTATTTACAGACAGAAATAATGAATCAAGCAAAATAAATGAAAATTTCCAAATGGCATTGAAATATTCAACTGTCATTTTACAGATAATCCACATGACCAGGATAAATAAAGGTTCTTTATCTTCAGAACATAATAAATCTTGAAATTTGATGCTGCTCTCTCCTGGGTACCATTATGTCCTGATTGGTTTTCCAAGCAGGTTACCCCATTAGGCTGTGAATTTCTGTTTCTTTGCTTGGTGAATATTTTTGGTTTTGTTGTGAACCATAACATTTTGTTGGTATTCCTTTTCCGCTAGCAAAAAATTCTAAATAACTTTTGACCTGAATATTTTGAGACCTGCAATGAGATGGTGGTTATTTTTGCCATAGTTGTGGAGTAGATATAATACCATGAAATGCTCTAGCATGTGTGTTAGATACTGTGGCCATTTATCTGTCATTCTTTGGCAGTGTTCTGTGAATGTTCTGGATGAGTTCTCTCTAAATTAGAGTTATAACTTGGGGAGAACTGTTCCCTGCTGAATGATTGGATAATAAGTTAAAGTCATCACGGGTGAAATTTTACGCTCTGTAAAAACTGAACATTCAAGTCTAGACTTGGGAATAGCTTGAGGATTTGAAGGAGAGATTCCTGTTTCTTTGAAACAGTCAGCTCACCTGGTGCCATTTCTTTCAGCCAGGCAGTTCCAAAAACAACAACTGTGACTGTTTTAACTCTTCCAATTGTCCAGTACTTAGGTCAGCAACATCCCAAAATATTCAAATGGTTTTAAAATACCCTTGTCAAGTAGCAAATGTTTACATTTGTAATTTCTTTAGAAGCAATAAAGTATCTATTGTTTCCTTAAGCAGCAGAAACAATAATTGGTATCAAGACATGATTTACCTCCATTAACAATGAGGAAGGTTTTGTGAGGATACTGGCTATCACTGAGCCTTTTCTGTTACTTCATGCAAGTGTTACCAGATTAATTAATGTGCCTTTCATCTTTATACATCTTTCCTCTAAACAGAATCATAGGAGGAATACTTTTAAGTACAGCATTTACATGTTCAACTACTGTTACATTCTGAGCTTGTTCATGAGCAATAATCTAAAGTCCTCTTATTACAACAAATGTATGAAGCAAGTGCCACCAAGGTTTTATTAGAGACCTTCTTTTCCTCATTCAGCTACTCACTAGCTTCATACCACAAATAAATTTGCAAATTTAATAACTATGTACTAGTAACAAAGAAATGAGCTTTTGAGACATATATAATGACAGATTTCTTACAAATTACTTTGGATATCTAAAGAAGTCACATTATTTGAAGCTGGTCAAATGTAGCACTGTAAACCAATTTTTCAAGGGGTGGCAGGGGGGGGGGGGGGGGGGGGGGAGGAATGATATCATAGCTTAAATACATTACTAGTGCCTTAAGCATATACAAGGAGAAGATTCAGTACAAGCTGCAATCTTTCACATCTCACTCATACTTTCAGAACAGTGAGCTGTGGGTTTCATTTGAAACTGGAAACTTACTTCTTTATGCCACATTTGCTCATAATAAATTATTCACAGTAATCAAGTTAAAATCATTGGAAACTAAAACAGTTTCCTCAATGAAACTTTGTCTCGAATCCCGGCAGAAAATCCAAAGAGATTCTGGCCACATGTGAAGTATGTTAGCAGCAAGAAACAATCAATGCCTTCTCTACATGATTGCAATGGAGATACTACTGAAGACAACACTACCAAAGCAGAATTACTAAACGCAGCCTTCCAGAATGCCTTCACAAAAGATGATGGAGTATATAATCCAGAACTCAAATTGTGCAGAGCTGCCAAAATGAGAAACTTAGAAGTAAATATCCTCCGAGTAATGAAGCAACTTAAATCATTTAATAAAAGCTAGTCTTCTGTACCCGACTGTATACCAATTAGGTTCCTTTCGGAGTATGCTGATGCATTAGCTCCATACTTAATGATCATATACAACTGTTCACTCAATGAAACATCTTTACCCAAAGACCAGAAAGTTGCACAGGTCACACCAATATTCACGAACAGTAGTAGGAGTAACCCACTAAATTACAGGCCCATATCATTAACATTGATATGCAGCAGGATTTTAGAACATATATTGTGGTCAAACATTATGAATTACCCCAAAGGAAACAGTCTATTGATGCACAGTCAACATGGGTTCAAAAAACATCATGCCTGTGAAACACAACTAGCTCTTTTATCACATGAAGTGTTGAGTGTATTGACAAGGGATTTCTAGCAGGCTTTTGACACTCTACCACGCAAGTGGCTGGTACTGAAATTGCGTGCTTATGGAATATTGTCCCAGTTATATGACTGAATTTGGATTTCCTACCAGAGAGGTCACAGTTTGTAATAATTGATGGAAAGTCATTGAGTAAAACAAGTGGTTTATGGCATTCCCCAAGAAAGTGTTTTAAGCCCTTTGCTGTTCCATATCTATACAAATCATTTTGGAGACAATCTGAGCAGCCATATGAGTCATTTATCGACTAATAAAGTCATCAGAAGAATGAAACAAACTGCAAAATGGTTTATAAAAGATATCAGAATGGTGCAAAAAGTGGTAATTGACCATAAATAATGAAAAGTGTGAAGTCATCCACATGAATGCTGAAAGGAACTCGTTTAGCCTAATCTAAAAGCCATAAATTCAACTAAGTACCTAGGTATTACAATAACAAACAACTTGAATTGGAAGGAACACATAGAAAATGTTGTGGGGAAGGCTAACCAAAGACTGACATTTATTGGCAGTTCAGTTAGAAAATGTGACCGACCTATTAATGAGACTACCTACACTACACTTGTTCATCCTCTTTTAGAATACTACTGTGCAGTGTGGGATCCTTACCAGACAGGATTGACAGAGTACATCAAAAAGTCCAAAGAAAGGCACAACATTTTGTCTTATTGAGAAATATGGGAGAGATTGTGAAAGAAATGATACAGGATTTGGGCTTGAAATCATTAAAAGAAGGCCGTTTTTCATTGCAACGGATTCATCTCACAAAATTTCAATCACCATATTTCTCCTCTGAATGCGAAAATATTTTGTTGACACTGACCTACATAGGTAGAAACAGTAAAATAAGGGAAATCAGAGCTCATATGGAAAGATGTAAGTGTTTTTTATATAAATAGCAAAACTCCTTTACTACTTTAATTGTCCCATTTCCTAATCAAATTCCCACAGCATCATCCAACTTAATTCAACTACATTCCATTATCCACATTTTGCTTTTGTTGATGTCCATCTTAAACCATCCTTTCAGGACACTGTCAATTCTGTTCGACTGTTCTTTGAAGTCCTTTGCTGTCTCTGAGACAATTAAAATTTCATCAGCGAACCTCAAATTTTTTATTTCTTCTCCATGGATTTTAATACTTACTCCAAATTTTTTCTTTACTTCCTTTACTGCTTGCTCTATATACAGATTGAATAACACCGGGGAGAGGCTACAACCTTGTCTCACTCCCTTCCCAGATGCTGCTTCCCTTTCATACCCTTTGAGTCTTATAACTGCCATCTGGTTCCTGTACAAATTGTAAATAGCCTTACACTCCCTGTATTTGACCCCTGCAACATTTAGAATTTGAAAGACAGTATTCCAATCAACAATTTCAGAAGCTTTCTTTAATTCTACCAATGCTAGAAACATGTGTTTGTCTTTCCTTAATCTTTCTTGTAAGATAAGTCACAAGTTCCAGTGTTTCTATGGAATCCAAACTGTTCTTCCCCAAGGTCAGCTTCTACCAGTTTTTCCATTCGTCTGTAAAGAATTCATATTAGTATTTTGCAGCTGTGACTTATTAAACCGATAGTTCAGTAATTTTCACATCTGTCAACACCTGCTTTCTTTGGTATTGGAATTATTATATTCTCCTTGAAGTCTGAGGGTATTTCATCTGTCTCATAGATCTTGCTCATCAGATGGTAGAGTTTTGTCAGGACTGCCTCCCCCAAGGCTCTCAGTAGGAAAAGGGAGAGAAGGAAACCTAGTAGGTGAACATGTATTGGAATGTTGTGTAATCTCGGAGCCTTGTTTCAACTTAGGTCTTTCAGTGCTCTGTCAAACTCTTCACATAGTATTGTATGTCCCATATCATTTTCATCTACCTCCTCTTCCACTTCCCTAATATTGTCCTCAAGTACATAGCCCTTGTGTAGACGCTCTATATACTCCTTCCACCTTTCTGCTTTCCCTTCTTTGCTTAGAATTAGGCTTCCATCTGAGCTATTGATATTCATACAAATGGTTCTCTTTTCTCCAAAGGTCACTTTAATTTTCCTGTAGACAGTATCTATTTTAGCCCTAGTGAGATAATCCTCCACATCTTTACATTTGTCCTCTAGACATCCCTGCTTAGCCATTTTGAACTACCTGTCGATCTCATTTTTGATACGTTTGTATTCCTTTTTGCCTGCTTATTTTAATACATTTTAGATGTTCTTCTTTCATCAATTACATTCAGTATTCCTTCTGTTACCCAAGGATTTCTATTAGCCCTCATCTTTTTACCTACTTGATCCTCTGTTGCCTTCATTTCTTCATCCCTCAGAGCTACCCATTCTTTTTCTACTACATTTCTTTCCCCCATCCCTGTCACTTGTTCTTTTATGCTCTCCCTGAAACTCTGTACAACTGCTGGTTGATTCAGTTTATCCAGGTCCCATCTCCTTAAATTCCCACATTTTTGCAGTTTCTCCAGTTTTAATCTACAGTTCATAACCAATAGAATGTGGTCGGAGTCCACATCTGCCCCTGGAAATGTCTTACAATTTAAAACCTGGTTCCTAAATCTCTGTCTTACCATTATGTAATCTGTCTGATACCTTCTAGTATCTCCAGGATTCTTCCAAGTATACAACCTTCTTTTATGATTTTTGAACCAAGTGTTGGCTATGATCTCTCCCTTTTCCTATTATCGAATTCCAGTCACCCTTCACTATTAAATTTTCATCTCCCTTTACTACCTGAATAATTTCTTTTATCTCATCAAACATTTCATCAATTTCTTCATTTGCAGAGCTAGTTGGCATATAATCACATACTACTGTTGTAGGCGTGGTCTTCATGTCTATCTTGGCCACAATAATGTCTTCACTATGCTGTTTGTAGTAGCTTACTGCACTCCTATTTTTTTATTCATTATTAAACCTACTCCTGCATTACCTCTAGTTGATTTTGTATTTATAACCCTGTATTCACGTGACCAAAAGTCTTGTTCCTCCTGCCACCGAACGTCACTTATTCCCACTATATCTAACTTTAACATATCCATTTCCCTTTTTCAAATTTTCTATCCTACCTGCCTGAGTAAGAGATCTGACATTCTACGCTCTGATCCATAGAACACCAGTTTTCTTTCTTCTGATTACGATGTCCTCTTGAGTAGTCCCCGCCCGGAGATTGGAATGGGGGACTATTTTACCCCTGGAATATTTTACGCAAGAGGACACCATCATCATTTAACCATACAGTAAAGGTGCATGCCCTGGAGAAAAATTATGGTTTTAGTTTCCCCGTGCATTCAGCCGTTTGCAGTACGAGCACAGCAAGGCCGTTTTGGTGAGTGTTACAGATCAGTCTATCATCCAGGCTGTTGCCCCTGCAACGACTGAAAAAGCTGCTGCCCCTCATCAGGAACCACACGATTCTCTGGCCTCTCAACAGATACTCCTCCATTGTGGTTGCACCTACGGTATGGCCATCTGTATCACTGAGGCACCCAAGCTTTCCCACCAATGGCAAGATCCATGTTTCATGTGGGGAATTTATCTTAAAAAATAGATTAAATGAAGGCAAGCCTATGTTTCTAGCATTTGTAAACTCAGAGAAAGCTTTTGACAATGTTGACTGAAATACTCTCTTTCAAATTTTGAAGGCTGCAGGGGTATCACACAAGGAGCAAAAGGCTATTTACAATTTGTACAGAAACAATATGGGAGTTATAATAGTCAAGGGTCATGAAAGGGAAGCAATGGTTGGTGAAGGGGTGAGACATGGTTGTAGCCTATTTCCAATGTTATTCAATTTGTATATTTAGCAACGAGTAAAGAAAAAAAAAGAAAAATTAGGAGTAGGAATTAAAATCCATGGAGAAGAAATTAAAACTTAGAGGTTCACCAATGAAATTTTAATTGTGTCAGAGACACCAAAGGACTTGGAAGACCAGTTGAACGGAATGGACAGTGTCTTGAAAGGAGGATATAAGATGAATATCAACAAAGCAAAATGAGGACAATGGAATGTGGTCGAGTTAACTCAGGTGATGCTTAGGGAATTAGCTTAGGAAATGAGACACTTAAAGAAGTAAAGGAGTTTTGCTATTTGGTGAGCAAAGTAACTGATGATGGTTGAAGTAGAGATGATATAAAATGTAGACTGGCAATGGCAAGGAAAGCGTTTCTGAACAAAGAGAAATTTGTTAACATCGAGTATACATTTAAGTGTCAGGAAGTCATTTCTGAAAGTATTTGTATAGAGTGTAGCTATGTATGGAAGTAAAACATGGATGATAAATAGTTCAGGCAAAAAGAGAACAGAAGCTTTTGAAATGTGGTGCTATGGAAGAATGATGAAGATTAGATAGGTACGTCACATAACTAATGAGGAGGTATTGAATAGAATTGGGGAGAAGAGGAGATTGTGGCACAACTTGAGTAGAAGAAGGGATCGGTTGGTAGGACATGGTCTGAGGCATCAAGGGATCACCAATTTAGTATTGGAGGGCAGCACAGAGGGAAAAAGTCATAGAGGGAGACCAAAAGATGAATACACTAAACAGATTCAGAAGGATGTAGGTCAGTAGATACTGGGAGATGATGAAGCTTGCACTGGATAGAGTAGCATGGAGAGTTGCATTAAACCAGTCTCTGGATTGAAGACAACAACAACAACAACATATGAGATGTGAATAATAGAGAATTGTGAAGGTGGTTCTATAAACCATCTGCCAGGGACTTTAATGTGATTTTCAGAGTATGCATGTACTTATAGGTGTAGATGTAGATGTAGTGACACTCAATGGAGTGTCTCATACTTTACATGACCCTCAGCTTAAGACAGTGGATCCAGAGGTGAACCATTGATATTCAACAACTTAACACATACATTTTACGTCCCATACAGAAGAGACAGCTCTCAGTAATATAACAGCAGTCTCTCTACAGTTTAAGTTGTAGTTTTATGTACAAGTAACATACTGAAAGAAGCAGATGCATAATCCATAAACACAACCAGAATGATGAGAGACCAAACTGAAAGCCAAATGGAGGATGAGGGATGGGTAAAAATTTGTAAGCAGAAATTCAAGTGAAAGAGGAGGCATTTCCATTTCAGCTTATGTAACACTAACTGAAAAATTTAATAATGATGAAGTTACACATTTCATTGGTTACAGTACTCCATTGACATTTTCCAGAAATATATTTTTACAGAATCTCAATTTGCTACAGTATCACAACGCAAACAGATGAACAATTTTTGTAAAGAGGAAGACACGTCAGTACATTCATAGATAAATATTTGAACAATTAAGAAAACCAGGACTGAATATTGATGATAATAATAATAATAATAATAATAATAATAATAATAATAATAATAATAATAATAATAATAATATGAAAATAGTAGCTTCCTACTTGCCATAGAGTGGAGATATGATGTATACAGGCACAACAAGAAAACTACCAAACATGTGAACTTATGGCAAACAGCTCACATGCAAATAACCACTGTCTCTGCCAACCAAGGTGGTACTGAAAGCAACTGCACATGATGGGAGAAGCAGTCTGGGTGGGGAGGGCAGAAATGAGGCTGGGGCAGGAAGGGGGGCTGATACCAGTGTAGGGGTAGGTGACCGAAGTGATGGTTGTGGGTGCATACAGTGCTGTGGTAGTGTGGTAGGGACAGGGCAGGGGAATTATGTGCAATCAGAATTTTGGACAAGGAAGAGGGATGGGGAAAAGGGGGGACGGAGATAGGAAAAGGAGAGAATTAGAGGAGGGGGAAAAAAGACTCTGCATTTACTGGTGGAATAGAAGACTGTGTAGTGCTGCATTTGGAGGTCAGGGAATAATAAAGTTTGATGCTGATTTTTTTTTTTTTTTTTTTTTTTTTTTTTTGGGCACACAACTACAATGGTCATTAGTGCCCTGACTAATTTAGGAATGTACCATGAGGCACAAGGTTAAAACAGCAACTAAAAGGGACAACACTATAAAAGACGTATTAACAGACATAGGATAAAAAAACTACAGCATAATCAAACGTCCTTAGACAGGTGTGTCAAGTTGATAAAACAAAGAACGCGAGCAGCAGCTCCTGGGTCATCCGCTAAAATGGCATCCAGAGTACATGGCAGGCCAAGATCAAGATGCAGCATAGTAAAATCCGGACAGGACATTAAAATGTGGTGGACCGTCAGTAAGTGCCCACATGGGCAGAACGGCGCCGGCGCTGCCATCAGCAGATGGCGATGGCTGAACTGGCAGTGTCCAATTTGTAGCCAGGCCAAAAAGACCTCCTCCCGCCGAGAAGGACGTGAGGAGGATGTCCAAGCTACAGGAAGAGGTTTCAAGGGCCAAAGCTTGTTGTCCCTAAGTGCAGCTCTATCAGCCGTCCGAGGCTGGAGGACCGCAACCTCAGTCGCGGCATCTGCAGCTTCGTTCCCAGGGATACCGACATGGCCAGGAACCCACATGAAGCTAATGGAGACCCGTCGTCCACCAGCTGCTTAAGAGAGCATTGAATCCGGTGCACGAAAGGGTGAACCGGATACAGATCACTGAGGCTCTGGATGGCGCTCAGAGAATCGGAGCAGATGACATTAGCAGTATGCCAGTGGCGGCAGACGTAAAGAACAGCCTGGTAGAGGGCAAAGAGCTCAGCTGTGAAGAAGGAACAATGGCCATGTAGCTGGTATTTGAAACTTTGTGCACCGACAATAAAAGAACACCCGACCCCGTCATTGGTCTTAGAGCCATCTGTATAAATGAAGGTCATATTAATGAACGTAGAACGAAGTTCGACAAAACGGGAGTGGTATACAGAACCGGGGGTAACCTCCTTTGGGAGCGAGCGGAGGTCAAGGTGAACGCGAACCTGAGCCTGGAGCCAAGGTGGGGTGTGGCTCTCGCCCCCTCTAAAGATTGCAAGGAGTGAAAAATCAAGGTTTTGAAGAAGGTGACGAAAGCAAACTCCAGGGGGTAGCAGGGTAGAGACATACAACCCTTATTGATGATCGAGAGAGTCGTCAAAAAAGGAACAATATGATGGGTTGTCGGGCATTGACAAGCCGACAGGCGTAACGACAAAGCAGCATATCACGCCGGTAGGTGAGTGACAATTCACCGGCTTCAGCATGAAGACTCTCGATGGGACTAGTATAAAATGCTCCGATCGCAAGCTGTAAAACCCAATGTTGTATGGAGTTGAGGCAGCGTAAGATGGATGGCCGTGCAGAGGAGTATACAAAGCACCCATAATCCAGCTTGGAGTGGACAATCGACCAATATAGGTGAAGTAGGACGGTTCAATCAGCTCCCCACGACGTGCCACTCAGAACACGGAAGACATTTAGAGAATGGGTACAACGGGCAGCCAAATATGACACATGTGGAGACCAACTAAGTTTCCTGTCAAATGTAAGACCTAAAAATTTTGTTGTCTCCATGAATGGGAGAGCAACGGGGCTGAGTCGGAAGGACAGTGGGAGAAACTCTTTGTAGTGCCAGAAGTTAATACAGACCGTTTCCTCGGCAGAAAAACGGAAGCCATTGGCGTCACTCCAAGAGTAAAGGCGGCCAAGAGAATGCTAAAGACAGCGCTCCAGGAAACATGTACGCTGCGCGCTGCAATAGATGGTAAAATCGTCCATAAAAAGGCAGCCTGATACATCATCTGGGAGGGAATCCATTATTGGATTGATAGCTATGGTGAAGAGAGCAACGCTCAAAACAAAGCCCTGTGGCACCTCATTTTCCTGGCGAAAGGTGTCTGACAGGACAGAACCCACACGTACCCTGAACTGTCGATCCATTAAAAAGGAATGAATAAAAAGAGGGAGGCGACCGTGAAAGCCCCATGTATGCATGGTGCGGAGAGTGCCCACCCTCCAACAGGTGTCGTAAGCCTTCTCCAAATCAAAGAACACAGCCGCGGTTGGGCGCTTCCACAAGAAGTTATTCATAATGAAGGTCAACAAGGTAACCAGATGGTCAACAGCAGAGCGGCGCCTACAAAATCCACATTGTACATTGGTAAGTAGGCGTCAAGATTCGAGCAGCCAAACCAACCGAGAGTTAACCATTCGCTCCATCACCTTACAGACACAGCTGGTAAGCGAGATGGGTCGATAACTGGAAGGCAAGTGCTTGTCCTTCCTCTTCTTAGGAATCGGTACAACAATAGACTCACGCCAGCAGGCAGGAACATGTCCTTCAATCCAGATGCAATTGTAAGTACGAAGAAGGAAACCTTTACCCGCAGGAGAAAGGTTCTTTAGCATCTGAATATGAATAGAATCAGGCCCCGGAGTGGAGGACCGTGACCGGGCAAGTGCATTTTCGAGTTCCCACATGGTGAATGGGTCATTGTAGTTTTCATAATTCGAGGAGTGAAAAATGTGGAATGCTTCACGATTTTGCGTGTCATCCTTGCGCAGGGGCCATGCTAATATTCTCTGTATAGTTCCAATTTTAGTATATGCACCGCCGAAGCGAGTACTTTGATGCTTGTGGAACCGGGGGGGGGGGGGGGGGGGGGGGGGAGATGAGATGTGGTCTCCAGGGACATAGGACATATTGCAATGGGGAGGGGGCCATTCGCACCTATGCAGTTCACAGAAGCTAGGTTGGGAAAGAAGGGTACAGATGGTGCACGCTGTGAAGCAGTCATTAAAGTGAAGAGTTCTGTTGGGCAGCATGTTCTGTTGGGCAGCATGTTCTGTTGGGCAACATGTTCTGTTGGGCAGCATGTTCTGTTGGGCAGACTGCTTTTACAGGTAGCCTTGTCTTTGATGGGATACGTGATGCTTGCGAGCGGACAGGAGTAGGTGGTTGTTCAGTTGCTACACTTGACCGAGCCAATGGAGTACACTGGCCTCTCTCAAGCCATTTCTATCTGAGCGACAATGGCCAAGATGCCACCACTCCTAGTGTGACAAACAGGACACTTGCCACAGCAAGAGGGGGAACAGTTGTGAAAGAGTACTTGATCTGGCATCTGCCACACGTCACTGCATATGCTCCTCTTACACTAAAGGGTGAATGTGTGTATTTTCTTTTATGTATGTTAAGTGTTAATTATAGGTGAGTCTCTACACACACCCTCATTCACTGTCATCTGAATGGATCTGAACCATTATACATCTTTTAAATTCCTGGTCCTCAGATAAAATTGACGATTTAAATTCCTGTCTGTGGACACTAACATTTGGTCCATGTGGGCTGGACTGTTATGGATTCGATGAAATAGCAAATGGGGCAGCCACCTGTGGGTGAAAATGCAGTGAGCTTTAATGGAGCAGCATGTGGATGAAGCCAGTGACAGACATGCCACATTATAAGCTAAGTACCTGGTCTGGTTGTTCTGCTTCCTGTAAGTTTCCCACTCATTCCGAATGCTGTGTCTGCTTATACATGCTACTGCTAACCTTCCATGATGGATGAATTTTTAAGAAAGGAACTTGTTATTACAACCTCAGTGGTGAAAGCTTGGCTCACATGTTTGCCGAAGTTTGCAAATTAATTTGGCATAAAGGGGACTTTGAACAGTTTGGGTACTACTGTCAGGCTGGAACAGCTCCCAAAGATAGTGGATAAATATGAAGATGCACACCCGCAGATTGAATTCTTAAAGACATAGACAGACAGACGTGCTGATAACAGGGAAAACTTCAGAAACATGCTATTTGAGGTTTCAAGATAACAGATCATGCCAATGCAGGTGACAGGATTTCATTACATGATGGATCTGACTTGACCAATTAATTCATTGAGAGGGGTTATGGGACCAAACAACGTTGTCATCAGTCCCGTGATTCCAAAGATAGACACAGATTAAAGAGAGTCTGCTGAAAGTGTATGGACCCAGTCAGGGGAGTCAAATAATAAAATAATGAAGATTAAAGAGACGCAGCAAAATTCATAAAAGGTTAGAACAAATCTAAAAACTGGAAAAAGAAAGGAAAAAAGCAGAAAACATGGAGTGGTCTTTCCATGGGGAGTGTTCATGGGGTCCCACACCAAAAAGACTGTAAAAGAGGTCCCAACCCCTGCTCTACGATTATTGAAGTAGAAAATTATATCTGGAAATAAAAACCACTTTCACAAAGGAAACTAAAGACCAGTTCAACCATCCAAGATTCATCTGGTAATATTAAATTTAAGGGGAGCTGAAATGATCCATCTCCTCCATGTTAATTTTAGCAAATAGAAGGAACATTTTTTTCGAAAATCATGAAACATATTGCTCTGAAATTTCACATACATGTTCAGTGAGTACTTCTCTACAAACATATACTGCCATGTTAAGTAATATTTATTGGTTTTTCTTTTCTAAACAGATGCTTATTTTTTCTCTAAAATTTTGCATTTTTTCTTCTTTAACTCTTGATATATACAATATTTTTTTACAATTCGTTATAAAAATGAAGGCAAAGAAGTAAACAATATTCTGTATAAATTTCATTGATATACTGTTAGCAGTTTTTGCGAAAATGTTCCTCAAAGATAAAAATTTTAAAGTTGCAGGAAATGGCTTCCGAAGTTTTTTAATACATTCCTGCCCCCATATGATGGATTATCAGCATCCTCTTCTTTTTGCAGTGTTAGTTTCCTTTTCACTGGTATTTTCTTCCCTTTTGCTGCATGTTGTAGGCTTTTGTATCTTCTTCCTGAGTCTTTCTCCATCAATTAGGCACTTTGTGGAAATTGTGGTGTGTCCTGGTTGTAAACCTGAACGTTTCAGCACATCATATTTGACAATGTTTCCTTCATTGTATGTTTTCACTGCACCATGCACTCCAAAATGCAATGTTTTTATCTGTACTAACACACTTTTGGCAATCCTGATCCAAATTAAATTATTTACACCTTCATTTGGTTTTTGAGTTTTCCCATGTAAACACTTTTCCAATAAACTTGGCTGTGATAAATCTCTGAATATGGTCTTAATTAAATCAATTACAGCATTTGGGAAACACTTTTTATGGGCATATTCCTTTCCTGATAGGCACTTACACCATGAGACATCACCTGTGGGGCACAGTGCATGTTGTCGATGTTCATTTGTTGATGCATTATGAAAAAATAATGCCCATGTCGCTCTCCTCATATGAACAATGCTTCTTGTATTTTGCGTAATTGCACACCCATAATACCTCTGTAATCTATCAATTGCTTCGTCTGTCAATCTTCCTCTTCCTCCAAGCGTCTTACCATCACCAAACTTCTGGGATCCTAATGTCTGCTTTAGTTTGCACAAGTGAGCCCCCATGTGCCTCTGCACATGTCCAATTCACGCCTGTTTTTTAATGTGCATTTCATTGCCATAAGATTTGAGTTCCTCTACAGCTTTATATCCCTTAGAATCGCCATCTCCTAGATAGTGTATTGTACATCATACCATTCCTGTGATCTGAAAAATATTGCTTTCACTCCCTCTACTTCCATCGCTCCACTCATGCCATGAAAATTTGCTTCACAACATTCAATATGGTCGTCCTTGGTATTGCCCTTACATCTACAATGTTTTATGAGAACAACAACATAAATTTCTTTGCAACTGTCTCCACTTGTAGCTGTCACAACTCCATTTAGAGATTTATGACCTCTACGTTGCCATGATCTATGTAAAGCAATGGTTAAATCTCTACAATTCCCATTATCTGTTACAGATTCTTAAACTGCTTTCTTCAGTGTTGCTTGAGCAATATCTTCAGCAGAAGATCACACCAATTCATTACAAAATTCAAACTTGGTTTGTGGTTTTGGCAAGTTCATAATTCCGCATAACATTTTCCCAGCAGCAATGCCCTAGCCAATGTAACACAAGCCATACATTAGCTTAACAATTGTATCATACACTTTTATTCCACTATTACCACTATGAGGAATAATGTTAGAAAATGAAACTTCTGCAGCACATTTGTTACACTTCAATAACATGCCAAACGAATGTTTGAAGTTATTTTCAATTCCAGTGTTCTTTCTTTGCAAACTTGGCATAATGTGTTATGTTTCAAAATATTAGAGAGCAAGGAAAGGTTAGTTATTTCATTTACATCATTACTGTGACTTTCATAGTTTTCAAATTTTTCTTTCCTGTCACAAAGGTTCTTGCTGGAAAAAGTCCTATCACATTCATTTGGAGTAGTCGGAGAAGCAGTCTGAGCAGCATCTCCCTTTGGGGTGGGGGGGGGGGGGGGGGAGAGAGAGAGAGAATCCTTTCATTGTGCCTTTTCTTAAACACTCAATTGCTGAATCAGGGCATATTGATATCCACAAACCAAATATGTAAAACAGGTATGAGCAAAATTCATCAAATACGCAAAATTGAACAGCTAAACAACACAAAGCAAACTCCACAATTCAACACATATGGCAAAGCATTTATGTTTACAGATATGAACAGTCACTTGTCACACAGAAAGCCATACAACATCTGAAAACAAAACATTGTCTAATTCCGCAAAGATACCTTGCTTGCAGCCAGCAAGCACTGCCATCAGAGGTTACACACCAAGTTGCTACAACCATTTATGCAGTGCATCTACTTTGCAGCAATAAAAAAACACACTTAGAATTCCATGAGAAGTGTGAAACTTGATTTGTTTTATTCAGAAAATCCAAATAATTATATACTGAAAAAAGGAAACATTTACAGGATACCATCAGTCTGGCTCAACAACCACGGTATGGGATGTTGGGGGTGAGGGGGGGGGGGGGGGCATTACATAGATTACTTAGGAGGAAACAATGGGTGACCCTGGTAGGATCAATGCATTGATGGCCTAAAACATTGGACTCCCTCTGAGAGGAGTAGACTACTTGACTGTGGGGAGTTTATTACTATGAGCAGTAGCACACGAGCTGTCATTCCATTTTTGAGCAAAGAGGGATTTGACATAGATCCGCATATCCACACCTGGAATCATGGAAGGAAATGGCAGTAAGTATCTTCTTCTCTAGTGAAATGGTTAGCCAGTTCATTCCCAGGGATGCCCACATGACTTGGGACCCACAGAAAGACAACTGAACAGGCGGCACACTCAAGGGCAGAGAGAAGGGCATGGATAGCAGAGACCTAGGATGATGAGATTAGCATTGGTCGATAGCATGCATGCTGCTCATTGAGTCTGAAAAATTAGAACACTTGGAGGGAGGCCTGAGAAACAAAAGTGGAGAGCTCTGAATTGCTAGAATCTCTGCTGTGAAGACACTAAATGATCCCAGCAGTAAATTTTTTTATAAGACAGTAGGAGACAATGGTGAAGAGGGTCAAGAAGTTTCAAAGTGGAAGGAGCTGCTGAGCCATAAAGCTGACTAACACAATCTAGTTTGGACAAGGCCAGATCACAGTAAAGATAGAAAAGAGTGATACAGTTTGCACCCCAAGAGACAAGGGCCAGCAGGCAGAGAGCATTAAGCTCCCACATACATACAGTCTTTAGGTGGCAAATGTAGGGTAGCCATGTCACCTTGTTACCAAAGATAAGGCCCAAGAAACAGGACTGTGGTACAACATCGAGGAACTTGTCACCTAAATAAACTTCTGAATTGGCATATACCGTGAGTCGATGGTAAAAATGCATAACCCACATTTTGGAGAGAGAGTACTGGAAGGCATAGGAGATGGCTCATGCAGAGATCCATGGGATGGCATCTTGGAGCCGGCACTCACCAGATGCTATTTAGTTGGAGCTACATCACATGCAAAATTCATCAATGTACAATGCCAGGGTAACCAGAGGATCAACAGAGGTTGATTGCAAAGAGGAAGAGTGGGACACTTACCACCGATCCCTGTGGGATATCATTCTCTAGAATGCCAGGGTGCTGAGTGAAGTGCCAGCTTGAACCTGAAAGAGCCGCTGAGAGAAAAATTCGTGGATAAAATTCTGAAGGGGACCACTGAAGCCTCAGTCATGTATGGTAACTAAAATGTGATGGCACCAACCCATGTCATGTGCCTTATGTAGATAAAAAGAAGACCACAACAAGGTGTGGGCAGTGAGTAAAAACCTGTCGGTGGCTGTTTCCAATCCGAGTAAATGGTCGGTTGGAGATTGTCTTGCTTGATATGGGGACAAAAGGCACAGAGATTTGTGTACCCAACATAATCTGAAGCTAACCATCCTCTTAAGCAGTTTACATAATACGTTTGTCAGGTTAATTTGGTGGTAGCTGTTGAAAGCTGTTGGGTTCTTCCTGGCCTTAAGGAAAGGAATAACTATACTGTCTCGTCATTGTGACCGAAAAGCAGATGTGAACCAAATGCCGTTTAAGATCCAAGACAATCGGGTTGTGGATGTAATCTTCGCCAGGTGCCATGTCCTGTGAAGAGGTAAGAACCTGCAACAATTTCCATTCAGTGAGGGGTTCATTATAGGGCTCGGTGTGGTGTAGGATGGAACAAAGAGGGGTCTAGTCAACACAGAACTTCTGCTGGAGAAAGTTAGTAGGAAAGAAAGATGATGTCAATGCCATCACAAAGTGTGTAGCAAGGTGTTCTGTGACGACCAATGGATCAGTGCACAGATCACATTCAAGGTTAAGGCCCCGGACAACTGATTGTCACTGGCAGCCCAGAACACTGCGGAGTGTGCACCAAATCTGCGATGAAGATGAATATGTCCCCAGAGAGGACACATAGTGCTCTCAGCATTCCTTTTTATGCTGCTCAATAAGATAATGAGCCTTATCATGGACACACTTAAATGCGAAGAGGTTGGCCTCTGAAAGGTATCACTTAAATTGCTGCAATGCCCATCAGTTGTTGTGGACAGCGACTGTGACGCCCTTGGCCCACCACAGTATCAGTTGACAATGGAGGACCTGTGGATGGGGGGAAATCAGTGCCAGCAGCGTGAAGAAGAGTGGCATATATATCTTGACTGACTATGTCAATGGAATTCAACACGGAGGTGTACAAATGCATAGCAGACGTATATAAAGGAAAATTGGCCCTACATAATGCATAACTTGGGGACTTGTCTGCCTGGCAGCAGCAGGGAAACAATAGAATCACTGGAAAGTGGTCACTATCACAAAGAGTCATCATGGGATGACAAATGTAGGAAAGCCACAAAGGCAGGGGAGGAAATCATGAGATCAATAGCAGTAAAGGTGTCATGATGAGCACTGAACTGGGTAGGGGAACCATCATTGAGGAGACACAAATTCAGGTCTGTAATAAGCCAGTTATTTAAGAGACCCCTACCAGTTGAAGATATACTCTCCCATAGTGGGTTGCAGGCATTCAGGTCCCCAAGGAGGAGAAACGGGGGTGGAAATTGCTGGATTAAGTTACAGTGCAACATAAGGAGTTATCTTACCTGGAGAAAAGTGGACACTGCAAATGGTAATTCCCAGAGGTTGCTTCCAAGTTGATACATAGGGGATCTGGTCACTAATGACATTGGAGCGAATTAAAGGGTAGATCCTACCAGATGCTGCCTGGGGCCAGTACAGTTCTGACAGAAGGTTGCATTTCTGGTAGGTGATTATAGTATCCATGGCAATTCCTCAGGATGATTGTGTGGCCAAAATCCAGGTGAAAAAACCACCTCGCCGTTAATAGTCGTCACCGACAAGGATGAGGTGATATACCTAAATAAGATGACAGATGCGAGGGAGGAACATTTTGTCTTGGGATTTATGTTTCTATTATTATTTCTTAATTATTGTTATTATTATTTCTTTCTTATCTCAGACGTTATGTCTGGTCTAAAGTAGAAAGTGACGTGAACCTTGATAAAGTATGATTTCCTTTTAACTGTACGGTATATCTTATATTGCATTTAGGAACTTTCGGGTAATTGAACATGTATCAATAATTACGGATATCTGTAGTTGTATAAATAAGTTTGGATTAGCTGTATTGCGTTGATGTACTGGTGGATATTGTGTGATATGAGTCCTGTAGTTGATAGAATAATTGGTATAATGTCAACTTTATCCTTATGCCACATATCCTTGACTTCCTCAGAGGTTGGATGTATTTTTCAATTTTTTCTCCTGTTTTCTTTTGTATATTTGTTGTATTGGGTATGGAAATTTCGATTAGTTATGTTAATTTCTTCTTTTTATTGGTGAGTATGATGTCAGTTTTGTTAATTGGTGGTGTTTTATCTGTTATAATGGTTCTGTTCCAGTATAATTTGTATTCATCATTCTCCAGTATATTTTGTGGTGCATACTTGTATGTGGGAACGTGTTGCTTTATAAGTTTATGTTGTAAGGCAAGCTGTTGATGTATTATTTTTGCTACATTGTCATGTCTTCTGGGGTATTCTGTATTTGCTAGTATTGCACATCCGCTTGTGATGTGATCTACTGTTTCTCTTTGTTTTTTGCAAAGTCTGCATTTATCTGTTGTGGTATTGGGATCTTTAATAATATGCTTGGTATAATATCTGATGTTTATTGTTTGATCCTGTATTGCAATCATGAATCCTTCCATCTCACTGTATATATTGCCTTTTCTTAGCCATGTGTTGGATGAGTCTTGATCGATGTGTGGCTGTGTTAGGTCATATGGGTGATTGCCATGTAGTGCTTTCTTTTTCCAATTTACTTTCTTTGTATCTGTTGATGTTATGTGATCTAAAGGGTTGTGGCAGTGGTTATAAAATTGCAGTGGTGTAGCCGATGTGTTTATATGAGTGATTGCTTTGTGTATTTTGCTAGTTTCTGCTCGTTCTAGAAAGAATTTTCTTAAATTGTCTACCTGTCCATAATGTAGATTTGTTATGTCAATAAATCCCCTTCCTCCACCCTTTCTGCTTAATGTGAATCTTTCTGTTGCTGAATGTACGTGATGTATTCCATATTTGTGGTATTGTGATCGTGTAAGTGTATTGAGTGCTTCTAGGTCTGTGTTACTCCATTTCACTACTCCAAATGAGTAGGTCAATATTGGTATAGCGTAATTATTTATAGCTTTTGGTTTGTTTCTTGCTGTCAATTCTGTTTTCAGTATTTTTGTTAGTCTTTGTCTATATTTTTCTTTTAGTTCTTCTTTACTATTTGTATTATCTATTCCTATTTTTTGTCTGTATCCTAGGTATTTATAGGCATCTGTTTTTTCCATCGCTTCTATGCAGTCGCTGTGGTTATCCAATATGTAATCTTCTTGTTTAGTGTGTTTCCCCTTGACTATGCTATTTTTCATACATTTTTTTGCTCCAAAAACCATATTTATATCATTGCTGAATGTTTATGTTATCTTTAGTAATTGGTTGAGTTGTTGGTTTGTTGCTGCCAGTAGTTTTAGGTCATCCATGTATAGCAAATGTGTGATTTTGTGTGGGTATGTTCCAGTAATATTGTATCCACAATTTGTATTATTTAGCATGTTGGATAGTGGGTTCAGAGCAAGGCAGAACCAGAAAGGACTTAATGAGTCTCCTTGGTATATTCCACACTTAGTCTGTATTGGCTGTGATGTGATATTATTTGAATTTGTTTGGATATTAAGTGTGGTTTTCCAATTTTTCATTACTATGTTTAGGAACTGTATCAATTTAAGATCTACTTTGTATATTTCCAATATTTGTTGTAACCATGAGTGGGGTACACTATCAAAAGCCTTTCGGTATTCAATGTATGCATAGTGTAGCGACCTTTGTTTAGTTTTAGCTTGATATGTTACCTCTGTATCTATTATTAGTTGCTCTTTACATCTTCGTGCTCCTTTGCAACAACCTTTTTGTTCTTCAATTATAATTTTGTTCTTTGTTGTATGTGTCATTAATTTCTGTGTAATGACTGAAGTTAATATTTTGTATATTGTTGGTAGGCATGTTATGGGGCGATATTTTGCTGGGTTTGCTGTGTCTGCTTGATATTTAGGTTTCAGATAAGTTATTCATTGTGTAAGTGTATCAGGGAATGTGTATGGGTCTGCAATGTAACTGTTAAATAATTTAGTTAGATGTGAATGTGTTGAGGTTAACTTCTTTAGCCAGAAATTTGCTATTTTATCTTTTCCAATTGTGAGTAGAATTAATTGCTTGGGTGACTTCATGTTGCAAAATTATCACTTCAGGCATTTGTGGTATCATCTTGTATGCGTCTGTTTCTGCTTGTATCCACCGTGCATGCCTGTTATGTTGTACCGGGTTTGACCATATGTTGCTCCAGAAGTGTTCCATGTCTGTTATGTTTGGTGGATTGTCTATTTCAATGTGTGTGTTATCTATTGTCTGGTAAAATTTCTTTTGGTATGTGTTGAATGTTTGGTTTATTTTTCTCCTATATTTTCACTCTTTTGTATCTCATAGGTCCTTGGGCCAATGCTTGTAATTTCTGCTTCTTTTCACCTAATTGCTTTATCGCTTCTTGTTGTGACATTTTACCTAACTTTTTTCGTTTGTTTCTGACATTTGATGTGTTATAAATTGTGTTAGCTATCCAATGTCTTTTCTCAGTTTTTCTATTCTGTAGCCTGTGTTGCCATGCTGCTTTTGTGCGTTTCTTCTGTGTTTTAGTTGGTTCTGATCTGTGCCTAGTGTGTATATTTAATGTAGTGAGTGCTCATATATAAACCAGTAGTTGTAACTCTTCCATAGTTCTGTTTTCATTTACTTTGTTGTGTATGATTGTGTTGATAGTTTTTATTGTTGTTTCAACTTGTGGGTTATTTGGCGGTCTATGCAAGAATTGTCTAATGTCTGTGTTTGTGTCTTTGTATTCTACATATGTCAGCTGAAATTTTTCTTCCATATCTAACATGTGTGTCACTTCATGTCCTATTTGTGCTGGTTCTGGTGGCTGTCTTAAGATTTTATTTTCCTCTGATTGTTTAATTGATGCGTGTTGTTCTTTGTTTGTTTGCTCTGGGATGTGCTGGTCCATTACTGTTTTTTCTTCTTCTTCTTCTGATTGCACATTATTTTGTTCCAGTATTTATTGTACTTGTTGTTTGATGTTTTTATAATTCTGACTGGGGTATCCTGTTATTTTTTATTATTACACGGATCTGATCAGCTAGTCGTTGTTCTGTTAAAAATTTTAATTCGGGGTATCTGGTAATAAATGTCGTGTATACTTGTCATCTGTATCCAGTTGTGTTTGTTCCTATGTTTGTTGCTTGGTAATAACAGAACATGAGGTGTTGATTAACTTCATCTGACCATCTCATCCTCTCTCTGTTTTCCTTCTAGGGTGGTTGCAGGAAGCATATCCTGCAAAACACCTCTGTTTGGATTTAAATCATTTTCCAGTTGGCTGGAAGTGTCGTTACCAGTGTGGGTGGGCATAGGGTTTAAGTGTCATCCCCAACCATGACAGCACTTGTCCGAGGCTTCTTTAGTTGTGTCCTGAACTAACTAATCACACTAAAAGGGGGGTTAGCCCTTTTAGTGGTTTGTTCTTTTCGTCGCCTTTTACGACTGGCAGAACATACCTGAGGCCTATTCTTTTCCCGGGCCTCCACTGGGGTTGTTGTTATTGTTATTGTTATTGTTATTGTTATTGTTATTGTTATTGTTATTGTTATTATTATTATTATTATTATTATTATTATTATTATTATTATTATTAGCCGGTAACCTTGGGTTGGACTGATGCACTGTCTAGTGATGGTAGGAGTCTTCCGGCTTGAGAGATGCTGGGAAGTGGGATTCTGGGAGGGAGCCCAGTCACTGGCGAAGAAAGTGGGGACTTTTTGGGGTGGGGTGGCGGAGAGACCGGCGAGGGAATGGAGAGACCAGTGAGGAAACGGAGAGACCGGTGAGGGAACGGAGAGCCTGGCGAGGGAACGGAGAGACTGGCGAGGGAACGTGGAGACCAGGGCTGCGCAAGGAAGACGTTAAAGAGGCAAATGAATTAACAGACAAGAACAGAGAAGTAAGTTGAAGAAACTAACAGTGGATGAAGTGTCTCATACTTACAGCCATCCTCAGCAAAATACAGGTGATACAGAGACTTGTATACTTTGCTCTTCTCTCTTGTACACTGGGCAAATCTGGAGAGTGGGTTGTGTGTCTTTCAGTTCATTTATCACACACAGGTGTTAGGACAGAGGGGGTTTCATCATGAACTCTGTGTTCACAGTCACTACAGGGTCTGCTGTACAGTGGAATGACATTCTCAAAATGCAACCATGGAAAGAAGCACATAGGAGGAGGGATGAATGGCTAACGTCACATCTGTAGCACAAAACCTTGACCTCCTCTGGAAGGGTATCCCCCTCAAAAGCTAGAGTGAATGCACCAGTATCGGATGGTTGTCTTTCTCGCCCTTCTGAACACATCAAACAAAAAGAATGCCACAAAAATCCAAATTAACCTAAAGTTCCTCATCAGTTTGGAGGAAAATCACTCTCTGCACCATATTAAAAGATTGGTAAGGGTAATAGACACTGGAACATTTCCAAGGTGATCAAAGGCACAAGCAGCTGCTGAATAGGTGGCAGAAGACTCTTTGATCAACAAATTTATGCACAATATAGTCCACAAAAAACAATGCCATTCTCACAAAGAATGTGTCCCCCATCTATCGTCCCACAGATGAGGTAATGGAGGAAGTGTTTCATATAATGCACTTGAGATAAAATTTCGGTCACCAGTGTAGACCAAGTTGCAAAAGTTGTGCGGCCAGGAAGGAGTGTGGTGCAAAAAAACAATGAGAAAGAAAGTGGAAATGAATAGGATACATAGGAAGGAGTTGACTAATTAAAATGAGGTTGTGAAGGGCAGTGCGCAAAAAGGATGAAAACCCTGAGCTGTTGAAATTTATGAGCACCCGGGAAGAGAGCCAGGAAACACTGTGCGGTTCATTACATGCCACAAAACCATACTTGTTTTGCTACTGGTGAGACTCACCTGTGCTCTGCCAGTCTCACTGGTGCTATGTTCTACTCTCACTCACTTGATCAATAGGAGGTGGGACTTGCTCCTCAACAAGGCCTGATTGACAAGAAAAGAAATTACATGTTAATATAAGAACTACTTTATCTGCAAAGGTAACACAAACAGATGATTAAGTAAGAATGTTACAATATGACAAGATACAGAAAAGAATTGTTTCAATCTTTTAGAGGCCTACTGATCATTGAATAACTGAGCATCTGATCTACTCAATTATGTAAAACAGTGAACATTACAAACCAATTTACAGAAAGCCAGAACTTTACTCCAATTGGAGGCTGCTATCTGAAGACTGACAGGGGCAAATAAATTTTTACTGTCAACATTTCACATAATGTTTGACTAAATTTTACAATCCTGTAGTAACATGCTTATTGAAGCATACAACTTTATGTAACAGGATTATCTCACTGTGGCAAGTGTAACAGTTAGGAACTGTGTGTATGACTGTTTATGCAGCTTCATTCACTGGAAGCATATGCAAACATTATATATAACTTCAGATTGCCATGACTATGTTAATAAGAATGTAGCCCTCAATATGGGCATCACCAGTGCAACCTACACTTTAGGTGCCTTCAGCAGTGCTTCTCAGTTGTTACAGAGAGAGTGCTGAAATGGAGATTCAGGGAATAGTTCTCATAGTAGCAAATATCTTTCAGTGGATCAGGGCATTCTCTATCTTGCCTTCACTAGAAATCTGTTTCATTAGCTGCATGTTGTTACACACAATCTGTGTTGCTATGAAGCTCTATTCCCCTTGGCTACTCAGGAACATCTCTCTTCTTGTGCTGTTTTCATTACTTATTTGTCTCTGGAAACTTATTACCAGTGTCTTGTGCTCCACTGGGTAGCCTTCATCTCTGTATCATTCCACCTCACCATCTTTCTTCAATGACGATGTGGCTGATTCCTTTACTATTCTTCAAGGTCTGTGCCTTCTGGATGGCACTGCCACCACCTCCATGAGGATGCCAGTCGTCATATTTTTTGCTGCTGTTACAAACTACTTTTCCTCTGAGCACAACAACAACATTGGAATCTAGGATACCATCAGTGCAACTTGCAGTGCTCATCTAACACCTTAAATAATGATTCTTGTATTAGTGACAGCCTTAGAGCATATGAGAACTATTTTGATGCTCTCTCAGTTTCTGACTTGCAGACACAATTTATATCTCAACCATGTGCACAGTGCCTCTGACTTCACAAATGGCAGAGTAGAGCACACATTCAATGAACAGATGGAATCAAACCAGAAACAAAACAGTGCATCTTCATTCAAATTGACTCCTGTATAAAAGTCTTCATTTTACCTTCTGTCTGTTTAATGTTGCTGAAGATAACTGTCGTCTCATCTCATTCACATTGTGTTGGATTTGATGAGTATAAAACTTGTTGATCCAGAATTGTGGTCACCTGTCAAGATGGACATGTTTCTGGGAGTAGAAGTTTGTTTGTACACTCAGAAGGCAAGGACTACCTCCATAGGAACTGATCATCCTGTGCTTCAAGAGAGAGAACTGTGTTGGGTTATGTGTGTCAAAGCAGTATCAAATGGTAGAACACAAAACCTTGTCAAGGTAGCCATTTGTGTTATGCTCTGTGAAGACTTACATTGACTTTCTTGAAGAAACTGTGAAGGACAGAAGGACCAAATCAAGTCTGAGCCACAGTATCTCTAACCTTGGTGGCACTGTATTCCACTGGCATCACTAATTACTTAGGTTGCTGATATTGATTAGATTGCATGTTGCAAGCTAAGATATTTGATCAAAGCACACGTGCGATTGTGCATGTGTGTCCGTTTGGTGGGGCCTGGAGAACTGTTGGCTGGAGGGCATATGGCTGGCAATTTGTTACTTTTGGGGGACTCCCACTATCCAGTGCAGGACCCACGATGCCACTGAAGGTCGAGTCAGTTAGAGCAAAATGGACCAGATCACATGAGGACCGACAGGGGTGACCTGTGAGAAGACATACGGACATTGCGTACAACCTGCTTGGCAAGTTACTGGCTTATTCTACAAGCTTAAATTTTATCGCTCCTTGATGATCACAAGTGGGGGTAGGATGCAATAATACCCTGGCTGGAATCCTGCATAGGCACTGCTCCTTCACAAGTGAGTCGAGTTTTGAGTTGTTTTGTTATATTTGAGTAAGGTCCTGTCTGTGTTATCTAGAATTGCATCTGTAATAATAATGCACCTATGAGTGATTCAGTGCATGATCATCAGTCAATATTATTAATTGCAATTTGTGTTCCGGGTCATGCATCATGCAAGTGTAAGAGTATTCCGTGTTTTAAGTCTCATGATGGGAATCTACTCCAACACAATCTGTGTCGGAGGCAAAGCAATCTCGGTACATGTGTACACTTGAGCTAATGTATCAGCACGTGCTTAAATCTTTGCTTCTGAATAATGCAAATTTTAAGGAGTGTTAATTTGTATCTCTAGTCAGTTGTGCCAGTCATTCCCATTTTCTACTTCCTGTCCCTTACTGTGTGGAGCTTTATTTGTGCAGACCACTGTTCCCATTTATGTGTGTCAGTGGGAAATGACATGTTGCTATTCCCTGAGCACAGAGCAGAGGTATGTTTGCATTTGGCCATGGCAGCACTTCCGTCGTCATGTGGCACCCAGATTGACTGGCAGTCTGCTGCCCCTACCAGTCACACTGTGGGGCCTCGAAGGAAGTGAAGTTGCTCATTTGACATGTGCCGTGGTGGAGCTTCACCTCTGGGCAGGAACCAGTAGTCTGCTCTTATTTTATTGATTTATTGAAATCAGGAGATTAAGGCATATTTCCTAAGCCTGAGGTTCCTCCTCATTATGCCTTTAACTACTTGCTTAAACTTTGCATTCTTAATCCTTATTCTCAACACATTAATTTTAAACCCCATTAGCTATCAGTATAAACTGTCAATTGTATCTCAGTGAATAGTCATTAATTAACTCCACTTGGAGAATTTTGCTGTTTGTTCCTTGTTGACTGTGGTAGCTCTCTGCTGTAGTTCTCAGCTTACTCTGAATTTGGGACGAATGTATATTTATTAAAGGCAATTTTTCATGTTTGTTTGCAATGTACAGGTTACTTCTTAAGGGTTGTTCTTTCTTTATGTTGTGTGTTAAACATTGCTAAGGGGCCTTCCAACAGCAACAATCAGTGATGTGATGCAAATCTTCCTGTGTTTGTACGAATGTTATTCAGTTGTGTAACGGTTACAAAAGCAGCAAGTTATTAGTGCAATTAATGTCTGTCATTGTAAATCATTTAACTCATAATATTGTTGTTTAACCTGCCCAACTGCTGTGACGTTTCCTTGTTTTGTGACCTGTGTACTTCAAATTTCATACCGTGTTTGCAATGGTACAATTGACAAAATATGGCTTCTAATGAATTAAGCCTGTTCAACTTTCAACTGTGAATATCGTGACTTTAAGTAAGTTATTAATTTGTAATAATAATAATAATAATAATAATAATAATGTTGGTAAGTAAGAAAGTGTATTACATAAAATAACAAGTAACAAAATATGCGAGTCCACATTCCATTTCTTTTATTTAAAGCTGTTCCAACCCTAGTTGTGAGGTATCAATGTCTTAATGATGTAAGAAGAGCAGCAATGTGACTCACCCATCCTGGAACACACAACTGAAGATTCAACAGACAGATTCATTGTTCATCTTCCATCTCAGGAAGAGCTGAGTTTGTTATTCAATTCTTTCCACAATACAGCAAGATTACTCTCTTAAACTGAACAGAAACTTGCCAGACAGTCAAAGTTTGTGGAAAGTTACACAGAGTTTATAACGAAGTATGAAAATTTAAGACATATGCTAATAGCAGTTATGACAGATGCCATTTAATATTGCATGCCAATGAATATTGTGGAGGAGTGATAGATTTGCACCACTTCAGGAATACCAACGAAAGACAATCACATAAACAATGACTTGTGCCCCCTTCCTTGCAGCACTGTGTCTGTTACAATTAGCTCATGAAAAGAGTGAGCAGAGTGAGGCGGCAAATATTCTCACTAATCACTTCAGTATGGACCACTGTATCTCAGTTTGTGATACAGTAA
The DNA here is from genome assembly GCF_023897955.1 of Schistocerca gregaria. Lineage (NCBI taxonomy): Eukaryota > Metazoa > Arthropoda > Insecta > Orthoptera > Acrididae > Schistocerca > Schistocerca gregaria. Next base: position 29,907,158 of record NC_064925.1, read on the forward strand.
GGGCTGAAATTGAGCTCCAACAAGATCTCATGATGATATTGATCAGAAGTGGATCTTCACTATGGAAATGGTACAATAACAGTGCCAAACTATTCAAAAATATCCCCTCAGTGGAGCAAGAAACACAACTACTTTTACTGCTTGGTAATGATGAGGATATTATAACACCTGGTTTATTCTAGCATCCAGCTAATGATCATTCTAAAATTGTAAACAATGTCAAACCAGCACCTAATATCTACAGCTTCACAAAACACACACTACTGTGTGACACAAACATTTTTGATTCCTTTGGATTAATTAGACACATTGTCATCACATTTGAGATATGTTTGCAATATCTATGGTAGCATAGGTTAACGTGAATTGGGCCCTTGCCCTCGGAGTTTCACTCCTTGTGGCAGACACTATACAGTCAAATTCATATGACAGACAGCATGCACATTGATCGTATATTCATTGCAGGAGGGACACCTATCAGCAAACAGAAATCACTACAAGATTTGGATAATCATCCAAATATTTATCATTTGATTCTATTTCATGTATCAGAGACCTATCTGAATATTACTGGAAGCAAATCCCAAAAAAAACAAAAGTAGCTACACACTTACTTTTACTTCACTGAGCACAATCTGTGATACATGAGCTACCAAACATAAAGTAAGTTTTATTGAATTACTAAGCTACATGTGTTAAAATCTTCACACCCAGAGACAAGATGAACTCTCTATGAAAAGCACAAGATATCTATTATATAGCCACAAAAATATCCAAAGAAGATTTTTTGAAGTTTGTCTGGCTATGATAATAGCAAGAATAGTGACTCTGCTATCAATGTAGGAAGGTACTTCTTGTGTAGTTGCAATAACTAAATATTTTAGACCAATTAGTTATCATATCTACTGCTGTGTAACCTAAAACTTGGGTAAAGTTACATATTTCACAATGTCTATAGTACCGATGAACAATGGCTGCAGCAATATAGCCATATTTTAGTTCAAACAGTTGATTTAAACTTTTATTCACTTCAGGAATTTTTTTCCTCTAGTGGATGAACTCTGTTGCAAATTTATGAAGAATTTCTACAGAGTGGGAAAACGATAGTTGCACTATTAGTCTTCACCATACCTGCTGATTTTTGGTTTATTCCTTGCTACCTCATTCTTGTTCAGTGATGTGCCTAGCCCATAGATCTGTTAGCATAGTGGCAACTGTCATTGTATCAGGAGAAAAACATGGTGGTGAGCTGCCATTAGCCAGTATGAAAGTATTGTTTGAGAAGAGTTTTTGGACTGTTCAGTATACAATTTTATTATGATAATGGATTTGAGATAACATTTTGGTAACCAGTGTAAACAAAGTTGCATATGTCATAGGGGCCAGGAAGGAGTGGAGTGCAAAAAACAATGAGAAAGTAAGTGGAGGTGAATAGGATACATAGAAAGGAGTTGATTAATTAAAATGAGGTTGTGAAGGGCAGCACACACAAGGGATGAAAACCCTTGGCTGATAAAATTAGTGAGCACCCTAGGAGGAGGCCAGGAAACTGTGTGGTGTTCATTACATGCCACAAAACCAAACTTGTTTTGCTACTGGTGAAACTCACCCATGTTCTGCCAGTCTCACAGGTGCTACCCTCTAGTTTTACTCGCCTGAGCAATAGGAGGTGGACCTTGCTCCTTGACAGGGCCTGATTGAGAGAAAAGAAATTGCGTGTTAATATAAAAACTACTTTATCTGCAAAGGTAAACAAACAGGTGATTAACTAAGAATGTTACAATATGACATGATAAAGAGCAGAATTATTTCAATCTTTTAGAGTGCCTACTGATCAGTGAATAACTGAGCATCTGATCTACACAATTATGTACAGCAGTGAAAATTACTAACCGAGTTCCATAAAGCCAAAGCTTTATTCCAGTAGACGGCTACTGTCTGAAGACTGCACAGGGGCAAACAAATTTTACTGTCAACATTTCACATAATTAAGGACCAAATTTTACAATCTTGTAGTAATGTGCTTATTGAAACATACAACTTTATTTAACAGGATTAACTCACTGTGGCAAGTGTAACAGATAGGAACTGTGTGTATGACTGTATATGCAGCCTCACTCATTGCAGGCATTGCCAACATTATATTCATCAAGAAGTTGACAATAAGAGCACTTAGTGACTTGCAGGAAACTTCACCCCCAATTTCAAATTATCATGAATTTTTCTCAGGGATACCCCACACAAAGTAATAGCAAAAATTTTGATCACTTACCACATTTTTGATGTTCGTGCAGTCAAACTGCCACATCAAACAAATGCAATGCGACCCTTCTTTCTTTATTTACAGATGGGTACATACAGCCACAAGAAGGCATGAAAGATGATGTGGGGTACTTCTCAGGTGCTTTCTTCATAGAGGTGAGGTGGGAAGAGCTTTGATGGGTGTGGCAACAGGATGGAGCAGGAGACATAACAGGAATGAGGTGGACGTGGGTAGTGTACCATCTGGAGGGTTCCTTACAATTCTGTCTTGTGAAATTCAACAGAAGGCTCTCTGTTGCTGGCATGTTAAGAGGCCTGAAACAAACTCAGTATAGCTCATCTTGCCCATGACAGACACTGCATAGTTTCTGTACAGAGGCTCATAACACTGGACAATTTTCCAGTACTCCTGAAATGCACAGCCTTCATAGATCACTGCACAGTGGCTTACCAGCCAACCCAGGTCACAAAATCTACATCAACTATAACTTCAGAGTGCCATGACTATACTGATAAGAATGCAGCCCTCAATATTGGCATCGCCAGTGCAACCTACACTTTAGGTGCCTAGAGCTGTGCTTCTCAGTTTTTACAGACAGAGTGCTAAAATGGAGAGTCAAGGAATAGTTCTCATAGTAGCAAATATCTTTCAGTGGATCAGGGCATTCTCTACTTTGCCTTCACTAAAAACCTGTTTCATGTTGTTACACACAAAATGTGTTGCAATGAGGCTCTATTCAACTTGGCTACTCAGGAACATCTCTCTTCTTGTTCCATTTACATTACTTCTTTGTTCCTGGAAACTTATTACCAGTGTCTTGTGTTCCCTTGGGTAGCATTCATCTCTGTGTCATTAAACTTCACTATCCTCCTTCAATGCTGATGTTGCCTGATTCATGCATTATTCTTCCAGGTCTGTGCCTCCTGGATGGCACTCCATGAGGATGTCAGTTGTCACATTTTTGGTGCTGTTATAGACAACTTTTCCTCTGAGCACAACAACAACATTTGAATCTAGGACACCACCGGTGCAACTTGCAGTGCTCACCTAACACCCTGAAGAATGATTCTATATTAATGATAACCTCAGAGCATATCAGAACTATTTTTGTGTTGCTTGCACTAGGAAGCTGTTTCACTTGCACAACATTATCATGTGCCTTCTGTGTTGCAACAAAGTTATAATGGTATGGCTACCTGAGCAAACTAGGTGGGACATGGGACCATGGGTGTGGGTGGCACATGGCAGTTCCCTGCTGGACTTCCTGTAGAGAGGTGAAGCAGGAATACAAATAGATTGGTTTGGGAACAGACTGTAGTGAAAATCTTAATGGGAAATATTTTATAAACAAAGGAAAAGTGATACTGTACATACATTATCTTTGGATACATACTATCAGCCATTCTCTCCACATGTGTGAAAACATTTCTCCTATGAAGACAGAGAAAAGTCTGAATGTGTGAGAAAACTGACTAAACAAGGTTGAAGGCAGGGGGGTTATGGGCACAAAGAATATGCTGCAGGGAGAGTTTGGACTTGTGCAGTTCAGAAAAGCTGGGGTTGGTGAGAAGGATCCATAATGGCACAGGCTGTAAAGCAGTCATTGAAATGAAGGATGTCATGTTGGGCAGCAGGCTCAGCAACAGGGTGGTCCACTTGTTTACTGGCCACAGTTTGCCAGTGGACATTCCTGCAGACAGTCCTATGCTTGTCAGTCCCATGCAGATAGCAGCACAGTGGTTGCAGTTTAGCTTGTAATTCACATGACTGGTTTCACAGGAAGGCCTGCCTTTGGTGGGATAGGTGATGTATGTGACATGACTGGAGTAAGTGATGGTGGAAGAATGTATCAGACAGGTCTTGCCTTTAGTTTTGTTACAGGGATATCAGCCATGATGTAATGGGTTGGGAGCAGGGGTTGTGTTCTGATGGCCAATTATATAATGTAGGTTTGATGGACAGAGGAATACCACTGTGGGAGGGGAGGGAAGGATATTAGGCACTGAATTTCAAACTTCAGAGCTCAATGATGGGTAGTCAGAACCTTGGCAGAGAATGTAATTCAGTTGTTCTAGTTCTGGGTGGTACTGAGTTACAAGGGGAATGCACCTCTGTGGCGACAGAGAGACTTGGGGGGTTGTGGGAGACTGCAAAGATAAGGCACAGGAGATTTGTTTTGTACACTTCATTGAGACCACCAGTACATTTCGAGGAGGAATGTTCATCACTGTAGATGTGACAACTGTGGGCGGATAGGCTGTATGGAAGGAAATTATAGGTATTGAATGGTTGGCAGTTGTCAAAATGAAGGCATCACTTGTGTTTAGTATGTTGGATATGGACAGAAGCAGTGATGTAGCCGTCTTTGAAGGATGTCTATTTCTATGAAGGTGGATTGTTGCCTTAAGAAACTCCAGGTGAAGCAAAGGGGCAGAAGCTGCCTTTACTCTTGATCCATATCACCAATATGCCTTCAGTGAATCTGAGCAAGAGGAGGGGTTTAGGATTCTGAGTGTTTAAAAAGGATTTTCAAACCATTACCTCATCACTCATATTCATGTTACAGACCTAGATGCAAGACCTGTCCCTTCACCACCACCACCACCACCTACTGCTCCTGTGCAGTCGTAATCACCACCTATCCCATCACAATCAGGGCTACCTCTGTAACCAGTCATGTGATATATAAACTGAGATGCACCCATTGTACAGCATTGTATTTGGGCATGACAATGAATGAGCTGTCTGTCCACAGAAATGGCCAGCTACAAACAGGGCAAGAAACAAGTTTATACCCTGAAACTTCCTGGCAGATTAAAACTGTGTGCCCGACCGAGACTCGAACTCGGGACGTTTCATATCAGCGCACACTCCACTGCAGAGTGAAAATCTCATTCTGGAAGTTTATACCCTGTTCCTGGGCAGGCTGCCCAACACAACATCCTTCATTTAAATGACTGCTTCACACCCTGAGCCATACAGATCATACCGACAAACACCAACTTTTCTGAAATGTGAAGGTGGGAACTCTCCCTGCATGGAAGTGCAGTGGGTGAGAGGACTGGAGATGGGTCTGGAGAATGCAGTACACATGTTGTGGAGCTACCAACAAGTCAGGCGCCATATACTCTGTAGCATGTTGTTATTTGGTAGTCAAATAGCCTCTTGGCAGGTGATGGATAACTGTGGCACCCAGATGTGTCAGGCTATTTCACACATCAGTCAGGTGGCAAAATACTGCTTTGGAAAAGAAGAAGGATTACAGGGACAGTAGTCTTCATTTCAAGAGATGATGATGAGGTTTCAAATCACTGGCCGTGAATGTGGTTAACTTGTTCCTGTCCCCAATAACTTTGTCAGTTTTCCTTTTTAAGGAGCTCAACTATGCTGAGCAATAGTTGTATACTTAAAAAAATATTTCTCTCAAGATGATGATTTTAGTATGAGCCATGACAACGGAATAAGGGGACTGTGATCTAAACATTACTACTTGTTGTAGTGTGCCAATTAGAAATGTGAGCTTACCTTTACAATGACTTATTTTTAAATGTCAATTTCCTACTTAAATATTTGTCTTCTTCCTCTTTGATCACGTTTTCCTCACAATCTACCACAGTACACATTTGAAACACAACTGCACATTTGTGACAAATCACTTGTAGTTACAAAGGCACTGCCAATTTTCAGTATGAATTATGTACTAGGTAATTAATATCCAGTGTCACGTTCTAGCTTAAAATTCTGAACCACTGTTTCACTGATATGCTTTAGCACACAATCAATGAAGAATTAATGTCAAAGAAAATGATGAAAAAAATGTGCCACACAAGATAACATTAAAGTGATTACTTTAACATGTAATTAAGCTACTGAAGAAAGTGAAAATCTCACCTGCTACTACCTCCACTGCTTGCACCTCTTGTGGCTCCTGCAAAAAACTGAATAACTTTACATCAACTTAATTTAAGTGTAAATCAAATACCTTAAATGTGCCAGTGGTATGTCATCTCACTGCACATGCCCATGTAATTGTTAATGAGTTGACAAATTAAATATTGATAGCGATTAGGAATCAGGTGCTTGACAAGTATATGGATATGAAATTCTATTAATGTGAGACTGATAAAACTGCATAATGATCCAAGTTAAGAATCACAAAATATTTGAATTTTAATGGAGCTTAACGGTCTGAATTCCAGCTGCTACATACATCCACTGTCACAGAGTAGGACAAAGGTGCCCACAAAACGCAAGTCAACAGGGTGGGAAAGCAGACCATAGTTGCTAGATGTTTGAAGGCTGGTGTAAGGATACTGCCAGTGACCAAAATAGAAGTACAGCATACTTTGCTGGATCAAACACTCCTCACAATGACCTGGTGTAGTAGTCCAAAGGATAATGGAAGGGGTAATGTATAACAGACCATTATAAAATCACAGATCATAGAGGTAGTGATAGGGTCCATAATGACTACATCTGCTGCTATTCGGACAGGAATTTGTGAGTGGATGTTGGTCCCAGAGAGCCATTTGAGGTTCACCCACACAAGATGGAGTGAAATTGTTAAATTGACTATTACATTATATAAAGCCAGGTTTTTGCTATCCTGAAGAGTGTGACAACACTGTGTGTGCAACTGTTTATAATAAATGAAAATTACCATCATAGAATGATTGTTAAAAACATGGAGAGCACATCTCTGCATGTGAGATGAGTCACTACAAAGCTCAGTCAATCAAGTGACTGTGACATGACATGGTAAAGATGAAGTACAAGAATGGAACACTGTGTCGCAGTAATGACTACAGTTGTAAGATATTCTACCTGGGCATCACAACTGGGGAATTTATGTTTCTCGAAGGGTGCCAGGGACCATTAAATTTCCTGTCATCCTTAGAAAGCTGCCTTTTGGGTGTGCACAAAGGTGGTGTAGGAATCAGAGAATGGATGTTGATGTTGTTGTTGTTTTTGTTGTTGTTGTTGTTGTCACGGTCTTCAGTCCTGAGACTGGTTTGATGCAGCTCTCCATCCTATTCTATCCTGTGCAATCTTCTTCATCTCCCAGTACTTACTGCAACCTACATCCTTCTGAATTTGCTTCATGTATTCATCTCTTGGTCTCCCTCTATGATTTTTACCCTCAACATTGCCTTCCAATACTAAATTGGTGATCCCTTGATGCCTCAGAACATGCCTAACAACCGATCCCATCTTCTAGTCAAGTTGTGCCACAATCTCCTCTTCTCCTCAGTTCTATTCAATACCTCTTCATTAGTTGTGTGATCTACCCATCTAATCTTCAGCATCTCTTCTGTAGCACCACATTTGGAAAGCTTCTATTCTCTTGTCTGAACTATCCACATTTCACTTCATTACATGGCTACACTCCATACAAATACTTTCAGAAACAACTTCCTGACACTTAAATCTATACTCGATGTTAGCAAATTTCTCTTGTTCAGAATCACTTTACTTGCCATTGCCAGTATACATTTTATATCCTCTCTACTTCGACCATCATCAGTTATTTTGCTCCCTAAATAGCAAAACTCCTTTACTACTTTAAGTATTTCATTGCCTAATCTAATTCCCTCAACATCACCTGACTTAATTTGTCTACATTCCACTATCCTCGTTTTGGTTTTCTTGATGGTCATCTTATATCCTCCTTTCAACACACTGTCCATTCCGTTCAACTGGTCTTCCAAGTACTTTGCTCTCTCTGGACAAACTACAATGTCATCAGCAAACCTCAAAGTTTTTATTTCTTCTCCATGGATTTTAATACCTACTCCAAACCTTTCTTTTGTTTCCTTTACTTTGCTCAAAATACAGGTTGAGCAACATTGCAGAGAGGCTAACAACCCTGACCCTGTCTCACTCCCTTCCCAACCACTGCTTCCCTTTCATGTACCATAACTATCATAACTGCCATATGTTTTCTGTACAAACTGTAAATAGCCTTTTACTCCCTGTATTTTACCCTTGCCACCTTCAGAATTTGAAAGAGTATACCAGTCAACATTGTCAAAAGCTTCATCTAAGTCTACAAATGATAGAAATGTAGATTTGTCTTTCCTTAATCTAGCTTCTAAGGTAAGCCATAGGGTCAGTATTACCTCACGTGTTCCAATATTTGTACGGAATCGAAACTGATCTGGTATTTTCCAGCATGACTTATTTAATTGATAGTTCAGTAATTTTTCACATCTGTCATCAGCTGTTTTCTTTCGGATTGGAATTATTGAATTATTCTTGCAGTCTGATGATAGCAAATGGCAAATGGTCACTTGATTTCTTACCATAGATACTTGGACTACTTCAAGCAATGTTCATGTGCTGATGGCATTACAACTAAATTCATCCTTGCAAGACATAACTATATCTCAGCTATTTAAGAAAATGTTGACCAGTCTGTGAGAACAGAATTTAAATCCCATCAGAGTTCAAAAGCTTTTTGACATTAGGAGAGAAATAGGTTTTTCTGTAAAATAAATGCAAGTCTGAAATCAAGAAGGATACAGACCTACATGGCACAGCACATATGGGAACAAACAGCAGACCACCTGCAACACCAAGCACTTTGCACATTTGAGATTGATCTAGTCCCTGCTAGTGCTGCATTTTCATGTGCCAGTTGTCTCATACTTTGCAGAAGTGCAGAAAATTCAGGCAAGCCACATGTAGTGAACACAAACCTATTTTGATGCCCAACAAATTGTTTGCTTAATAACTTAAAGCGTATTCGTAGGGCTTCTAGTTGCACATCTGTATGCTGTCATGCTTGTCAAAAATCACACCACACATAAATAAAATACACAAAATGGAAAAAGGTAGGGGACTGTCCTAGTGACACCAAATACAAACACAATGGTATACATCCATCAACTGCATTGTGTTATTGCTCACCTAAATCATCCCTGGCAAACAAGTGTTGCTTACAAGAGTGACAATTTGGTTAAAAGATGATAACCTCAGAGCATATCAGAACTATTTTTGTGTTGCTTGCACTAGGAAGCTGTTTCACTTGCACAACATTATCATGTGCCTTCTGTGTTGCAACAAAGTTATAATGGTATGGCTACCTGAGCAAACTAGGTGGGACATGGGACCATGGGTGTGGGTGGCACATGGCAGTTCCCTGCTGGACTCCCTGTAGAGAGTTGAAGCAGGAATACAAATAGATTGGTCTTAATGGGAAATTTTTGTGAACAAAGGGACAGTGATAATGTACATACATCACCATTGGATACTTATTATCAGCCATTCTCTCCACATATGTGAAAATATTTCTCCTATTGAGACAGGAAAGGGTCTGAATGGGTGAGAAACTGACAAATGAAGGTGAAGGTGGGAACCCTCCTTGCATCATATTCTATGTTTCTGTGACCCTCCTGGCCTCCAACTTGGTTAGTGATTTTTCTCATTCATCCATATCTTCCTATTCCAGCACTGCAGCACTGCTCAGCCCTCATTCTGCCATTGCACGGAGTCTTCACTATCCTCCTTAACTGCTACCATTCCCCCTCCCTCCCCCTCCACACTACACATGCTCACACACACCCAGGTTACCATCACGCTACTGCAGGGCAGCATAGGAGTAGCGACTACCAGCTTGAACGAGTTTTGTGGAAGTTAAGGATGAGTTAAGCGGAAATAACATATGTTCAAATTAAGAAAGCTGGTATGGGTGTGCAGTGGGTGAGAGGACTGGAGATGGGCCTCGAGAATGCAGTACACATGTTGTGGTGCCACCAACATATCAGGGACATTGTACTCTGTAGCATGTTGTCATTCGGTAGACAATTAGCCTCTTGGCAGGTGATTTATAACTGTGGCACACAGATGTGTCAGGCTATTTCACACACCAGACAGGTGGCAAAATACTGCTTTGGGAAAGAAGAAGAATTACAAGGACAGTAGTCTTCATATCAAGACATGATTATGAGGTTTCAAATCACTGGCCGTGAATGTGGTTAACTTGTTCCAGTCCCCAATAACTTTGTCAGTTTTCCTTTTTAAGGAGCTCAACTATGCTGAGCAATAGTTGTATACTTAAAAATATTTCTCTCAAGATGATGATTTTAGTATGAGCCATGACAACGGAATAAGGGGACTGTGATCTAAACATTACTACTTGTTGTAGTGTGCCAATTAGAAATGTGAGCTTACCTTTACAATGACTTATTTTTAAATGTCAATTTCCTACTTAAATATTTGTCTTCTTTCTCTTTGATCACATTTCCCCCCACAATCTTCCACAGTTCACATTTGAAACACAACAGAACATTTGTGACCAATCTTTTGTAGTAACAAAGGCACTGCCAATCTTCAGTATGAATTATGTACTAGGTAATTAAAACCCAGTGTCAAGTTCTAGCATAAAATTCTGAACCACTGTTTCACTGATATACTTTAGCACACAATCAATGAAGAATTAATGTCAATGAAAAAGATGAAAAAAATGTGCCACACAAGAAAACATTAAAGTGATAATTTTAACATGTAAAATAGCTACTGAAGAAAGTAAAACTCTCACCTGCTACTACCTCCTCTGCCTGCACCTCTTGTGGCTCCTGCAAAAAAATTAAAAAGCTGAATAACTTTACATCAACTTAACTTAAGTGTATATCAAACACCTTTAAATGTGCCAGTATTATGTCATCTCACTGCACATGCCCATCTAATTCTTAATAAGTTGGTAAATTAAATATTGATAGCGATTAGGAATCAGGTGCAGTGACAAGTATACGGATATGAAATTCTATTAATGTGAGACTGATAAAGCTTCATAATGATCCAAGTTAAGAATCACAAAATATTTGAATTTCAATTGAGCTTAATGGTCTGAATTCCCTAGAACTTCCAGCTGCCACATACAGCCACTGTCACAGAGTAGGACAAAGGTGCCCTCAAATGCAAGTCAGCAAGGTGAGAATGCAGACAATAGCTGCTGGATCATTGAAGTCTGGTGTAAGGATACTGCCAGTGACCAAAATAGAAGTACAGCATAGTTTGCTGGATCAAACACCCCTCAACAATGATCTGGTGTAGTAGCCCAAGGGATAATGGAAGGGGAAATGAATAACAGACCACTATAAAATCACAGATCATAGAGATAGTGATAGGGTCCATCATGACTACATCTGCTGCTATTGGGCCAGGAATTTATGAATGGATGTTGGTCCCAGAGAGCCATCTGAGGTTGGGCCACACAACAGAGGAGGAAGTGCAATTGTTAAAAGAACTAGTAAATTAAATCCAGCCATTTTTTTGCTATCCTGATTGGTGTGATAACACTGTATGTGCAACTGTTTATAACGAATGTTGTTTGCCATCATAGAACGATGGTTAAAAAACGTGGAGAGCACATCTCTGCATGTGAGTTGAGTCACAACATTGCTCCATCAGATGAGTGACTGTGACATGGCATGGTAAAGATGAAGTGCAAGAATGGAACATTGTGTCGCAGTAATGATTACATTTCTAACGGGGGAAATAATGTTTCACGGAGGGTGCAAGGGAGTCATCCTTAGAAAGCTGCTATTTGGGTGTGCACGTAGGTGGGGTAGGAGTAAGAAAATGGATTGCAGATGGAAAATGCTCACTTTATTTTGTTCCATAGATAATGATGAGATGATGGGCAAATTTGGAAGTGCAGGTGAGGTCCAGATGGGGATTGGAGTGCATGGAGAATGAACGATATGTGGGTACTAGCACAGTAAACCAAATGAGGTTAAGGTGACAGGAGGTCAACGAAGTGGGCACCTTTCTGATAGGTTCTCTGAGAGCCCCAAGGGGATCAGCAGAAAGGGGTGAGGGAGTTGGCAGTAAGCTGGAAGCAGACTGTCCAGCGACTTAGGGATGTAAACAGTACAAATGGAAAAGTCCTGGCAAGGAAGTAAAAGGCAGACAGGAATAGTTTGAAGCTGGGTAGTCAGGAAAACTATGAATGTCATCCTTAATAAACAGCACAACTCCATTGCATGATATAGAATCTGTCCCTAAGTGATGGTGTGAGGTTGAGGGGAGCCTTCCAGGTTGGCAGAATAAGACTCAGATCTTTGTTGGTTGGAGGAACAAGGAAAGTTTTCATGGGAGTGTTCCTCCTATCTTTCCTGGCCTGTCAGTTGAGTAGCATGTGACATTCTCCCATTAGGCAAAAGTTTGTGGCTTGTCTGCACAGCTGGAGAGGAGGAGGAGGAGGAGGAAGAGGAGGAGGAGGAGACAGGGCTGCTACTCTGACACTGTGTGATTTTACAACCACAGTGATGTTTTTCGTATCATATGTCTAGATGTCCATGTCCTTCATGAACTGAGATATAGCAAGTATAGTACTGTAACTGCCTGATGGTAGAACACAGGGTTACTGACAAACCGACAATTTTCTAGTGACCTGGTAAGGCATCTTTTTCCTTGACCAAGATTTCCTTGGATCCACCATCATTAAGGTACAACAGACAACCTCAGGCAGAGGTGGCATGGTCACCTTTACAACTTTTGCAGCTGGAGGAGGAAGGAGCCAGGTTACACAGTTGTCACCAAAACATTCGAGTGTGGTCATAATGATGATGCCGGTAACAGTAAATTTTGTTCAGAATGTGTTGTCTTACTGATGTTTGACAGAAGCATCACTCTATCAAAGGTGAAAAAAAGAAGGCAAGCCTGGACCCCTCCCACAGTGTAGCCAGGAAAGGAAAAGTTGCTGGGTAATATGAAATAGCATTCAATGATTGTTCAACATTCACGGGAACGCCCATTTGATATCGGCCAGAATTTTGCAGCTCAATATGCTTCATGCGTCAAGCATCCCACCAATACCAGCCACTCTGATGAGGGAGCCCTCCACAAGGACACCACCATGCCACAGCAATGGCTGTCTGGAATGGCAGCCACTGCTGGGAGTCCGATGGTCTGAGAAAACAAGCAACGACTATTTTCCATACATGGGGAGTGAACAACTCAGGAATCAGGAGTGTGATCCCTGTGTTGTCAGGGGGTTCAGCCATATGGGTACATAACAGCCCCATCATGCTGGTGGCTCAGCAGTGTTGAAGTCGACTACAGGGAGAAAGGGCGAGGGAAGGACAAGGGAAGGAATGGGGGAGAGGCATTCACACCACAGATGCCAGGGAGGGAGTTGTTCCCCAATAGGCTCACACCAAAATACAGGAAATTTTAAAGTGGAGGTAAAACCTCAAGTGGGGACCTAAACACCAAAAAGGATGAATGAACAGGCAGAAGAAACAAAATTGCAAACAATACAAGAAAGCAATTGAATAGCAATGTCAATTTAAATCAGAACACTGAGAAAGGGGAAGGAGGGGGCAATGGAGAATAAGCAAGGATAGAGAGGGAGAGCAGGGTGACAAATGCAGCCTGTAAAGAAGAACTGGATGCATTGCCCCATGTGCACCATGTCTGAACTCACGAAACAACTGTGAGACCCCAGGGAGGGATCTGACCAGAGTGCATCAGAATGTTCCATCAAGATGCCCATCATAAAGCTGCCATCATTCAGAGGTTAAGTAAAGCAGTGCAGGCATTTTTGTGACATTTGTGAGTCTTGTGGTAAATAATAAGGGGTTATAGGACACTGTTAAAAAAAAATTTACTTAGATCAGTAACATGTACCTCTCACAATGTAATCGCCCATCTTCTGGTGGCTAGCACTAATTTCAATGCAGCTTTTGCTACAGTTTGCAACACATACAATAACCCTAGATTGATTGTGTCAGCACATCTTAAAAACTGTTGGTGCTCCCTTTAGTGACTGGGGAAGGTGCAAGTGAATTTCTTGGACTACTTCAAGCAATGTTCATATGCTGACATAACTATATCTCAGCTATTTGTAGAAAATGTTGACCAGTCTGTGAGAACAGAATTTAAATCCCATCAGAGTTCAAAAGCTTTCTGACATTAGGAGAGAGGTAGGTTTTTCTGTAAAATAAATGCAAATCTGAAATCAAGAAGGATACAGACCTACATGGCACAGTACATATGGGAACAAACAGCAGACCACCTGCAACACCAAGCACTTTGCACATTTGAGATTGATCTAGTCCCTGCTAGTGCTGCATTTTCATGTGCCAGTTGTCTCATACTTTGCAGAAGTGCAGAAAATTCAGGCAAGCCACATGTAGTGAACACAAACCTATTCTGATGCCCAACAAATTGTTTGCTTAATTGCTTAAAGCGTGTTCGTAGGGCTTCTAGTTGCACATCTGTATGCTGACATGCTTGTCAAAAATCACACAACACATAAATAAAATACACAAAATGGAACAAGGTAGGATTGTCCTAGTGACACAAAATACTAACACAACTACATTGTGTTATTGCTCACTTAAGTCATCCCTGGCAAAAACAAGTTCTGCTTGCAACAGAGACAATATGGTTAAAAGATAGCAGTGGCGCATGAAAAACTTATGCTCTCTCAGTTTCTGACTTGCAGACACGAATTATATCTCAACCATGCGCACAGTGCCTCTGACTTCACAAATGGCAGAGTAGAGCAAACTTACAAGAAACCGATGGAAATATACCAGAAACAAAACAGTCCATCTCTGTTCAAGTCGACTCCTGTATAAACATCTTCATTTTACCTTCTGTCTGTTTAATGTTGCTGGAGATAACTGACATATCATCTCAATCCCAATGTGTCGGATTTGATGAGTATACAAATTTTTTATCCAGAATTATGGTCACCTTGCATGATTAACATGATGTTGGGAGCAGATGATTGTCTGTACATTCTGAAGGCAAGGACTCTCTCCATAGTAACTGATCATCATGCACTTCAAGAGACAGAACTCTTTTGGGTTATGTATGTCAAAGCAGTATCAATTGGTAGCCACAAAATTTTGTCAAGATAGCCATTCGTGTTGTGTTCTGTGAAAACTAAGGCTGTCTTTCTTGAAGAAACTGTGAAGGACAGAAGGATCAAATCATGTCTGAGCCCCAATATCTCTAATCTCAGTGCACAGCATTCAACTGGCATCACTAACTACTTAAGTTGCCAATATTGATTTGATCACATGTTCCAAATTGATCGATGCACAAGTGTGATCGTGCATGTGTGCATGTGTGTCAGTTTGGTGGAGCCTGGAAAACATTCGCTTTTGGGGAGTTCCACTGTCCAGTGCAGGTCCCGAGATGCTGCTGAAGGTCGATTTGTGAGGGCAAACTGGGGTGGATCACATGAGGACTGATAGCAATGACCTGCGTGAAGACATAAGGACATTGCGTGCAACATGCTTGGCAAGTTACTGGCTTATTCTACAAGCTTAAATTTTATCGCTCCTTGATGATCACATGTGGGGATACAATGCAATAATGCCTTGGTTGGAATCCTGCAAGGCACCGCTCCTTCACAACTGAGTCGAGTTTTGAGTTGTTTTGTTATATTTGAGTAAGGTCATGTCTGTATTACCTGAAATTGCATCTGTAATATTAATGCACCTATAGGTGATTCAGTGCATGATCATCAGTCGATGTTATTAATTGCACTTTGTGTTCATGGGTCATGTGTCATGCAAGTGTAAGACTATTCTGAGTTTTAGGTCTCATGAAGGGAATCTACTCTAACACTATCTGTGTTTGAGGCAAAGAAATCTTGGTACATGTGTACACTTGAGCTAATATATCTGCAGGTGCTGATATTTTTGCTTCTGAATAATACAAATTTTAAAGAGTATTAATTTGTATCTCTAGTCAGTTGTGCCAGACATTCACATTTTCTACTTCCTGGCCCTTATTGTATGAAGCTTTATTTGTGCAGATTACTGTTCCCATTGATGTGTGTCAGCAGGATATGGTGTGTTCCAGTTCCCTGGGCCCAGAGCAGAGGTATGTTTGCATTTTGCCATGGCGGCGCTTCTGTCGTCACGTGGCACCCAGATTGACTGGTAGTCTACTGCCCTTAGTAGTCACACCTTGGTGACTCGAGGGAAGTGAAGTTGCTAATTTGACATGTGCCATGGTGGAGTGTCACCTCTGGGCAGGAAACAGTAGTCTGCTCTTTTTGGAGCATCTCTTGAAATTGGGAGGTTAAGGCACATTTACGAAGCCTGAGGTTCCTCCTCATTGTACCTTTAACTACTTGCTTAAAATATGATCTCTTACTACTAATTCTCAAGACGTTAAGTTTAAACCCTGCTAGTTAAAAGTGTAAACTGTTGATCGTTAACCTGATGCATAGTGATTCACTAACTCCACTTGAGTATTTGGCTGCTTGTTTCTTGTTAAGGGTGATAGCTCTCTGCCGTTGCTCTCAGCTTGCTCTGAATTTTGGACGATTGTGTATTTATTAAAGGTCATTTTTCATGTCTGTTTGCAATGTATGAATTACTACTTAAGGGCTTTTCTTTCTTTTTCTTAAGTGTTGTACATTACTAAGTGGCCTTGCAACAGCTACAATCAGTGGTGTGACTTGTAAATCTTCCTGTATTTGGAATAATGTTATCTAGTTGTGTAACACAAAAGCTGCAAGTTATTAGTGCATTTAATGTCTGTCATTGTAATTCATTTGACTGATATAATTTTTTGTTGAACCTGCACAATTGGTGTGACCTTTCTTTGTTTTGTGACTTTTGTACTTCCAATATCATGCCATGTATGTAATGGTACAATTTACAAAGTATGGATTCTAATTAATTAAGCCTTTTCAAGTTTTGACTGTTAGTTTCATGACTTTAAATAAGTTATTAGTTTGTAATAATAATAATAATAATAATAATAATAATAATAATAAAAATACCCGTGGAGGCCCGGGAAAGGAATAGGCCTCCGGTATGTTCAGCCAGTCATAAAAGGCGACGAAAAGAACAAACCACTAATAGGGCTAACTCCCCTTTTAGTTTGATAAGTTGGTTCAGGACACAACTAAAGAAGCCTCGGACAAGTCTTGTCATGGTCGGGGACGACACTTGAACACTATGCCCACCCACAATGGTAACGACACTGCCAGCCAACTGGAAAATGATTTAAATCCAAATAGAGGTGTTTTGCCAGATATGCTTCCTGCAACCACCCTAGAAGGAAAACAGAGAGATGATGAGATGGTCAGATGAAGTTAATCAACACCTCATGTTCTGCTATTACCAAGCAACAAACCTAGGAACAAACACAACTGGATACAGATCACAAGTATACACAACATTTATTACCAGATACCCCGAATTAAAATTTTTGACAGAAAAATGACTAGCTGATCAGATCTGTGTAGTAATAAAAAATAACCGGGTACCCCAGTCAGAATTAGAAAACGTCAAACAAGGAGTACAACAAATACTGGAACCAAATAATGTGCAATCAGAAGAAGAAGAAAATAAAGTAAAGGGCTCACACATCCCAGAGCAAACAAACAAAGAACAACATGCATCAGTTAAACAATCAGAGGAAAACGAAATCTTAAGACTGCCACCAGAACAAGTACAAATAGAACACGAAGTGGCACACATGTTAGATATAGAAGAAAATTTTCAGCTGACATATATAGAATACAAAGACACAAATACAGACAATAGACCATTCTTGCATAGACCGCCAAATAACCCACAAGTCGAAACAACAATAAAAACTATCAACACAACAAAATAAATGAAAATACAACTATGGAAAAGTTACAACTACTGGTTTATATGGGAGCACTCACTACACTAAATATACACACTAGGCAGAGATCAGAACCAACCAAAACACAGAAGAAACCCACAAAACCAGCATGGCAACACCGGCTACAGATAAGAATAGAAAAACTGAGAAAAGACATCGGACAGGTAACACAATTTATAAGAAATGAAATGTCAGAAAAAAAACGAAAAAGGTTAGGTAAAAATCTCACAAGAAGCGATAGAGCAACTAGATGAAAAGAAGCAGAAATTACAAGCATTGGCCTAACGACTTAGAAGATACAAATATGTGGAAATAGAAGGAAACAAAACCAAAAATTCAACACAAACCAAAAGAAATTTTATCAGACAGTAGATAACACACACATTGAAATAGACAATCCACCAAACATAACAGACATGGAACACTTCTGGAGCAACATGTGGTCAAACCTGGTACAGCGTAACAGGCATGCATGGTGGATACAAGCAGAAACAGATGCATACAAGATGATACCACAAATGCCTGAAGTGATAATTTTGCAACATGAAGTCACCCAAGCAATTAATTCTACTCACAATTGGAAAAGATAAAATAGCAAATTTCTGGCTAAAGAAGTTAACCTCAACACATTCACATCTAACTAAATTATTTAACAGTTACATTGCAGACCCATACACATTCCCTGATACACTTACACAATGAATAACTTATCTGAAACCTAAATATCAAGCAGACACAGCAAACCCAGCAAAATATCGCCCCATAACATGCCTACCAACAATATACAAAATATTAACTTCAGTCATTACACAGAAATTAATGACACATACAACAAAGAACAAAATTATAATTGAAGAACAAAAAGGTTGTTGCAAAGGAGCACGAAGATGTAAAGAGCAACTAATAATAGATACAGAGGTAACATATCAAGCTAAAACTAAACAAAGGTCGCTACACTATGCATACATTGAATACCGAAAGGCTTTTGATAGTGTACCCCACTCATGGTTACAACAAATATTGGAAATATACAAAGTAGATCTTAAATTGATACAGTTCCTAAACATAGTAATGAAAAATTGGAAAACCACACTTAATATCCAAACAAATTCAAATAATATCACATCACAGCCAATACAGACTAAGTGTGGAATATACCAAGGAGACTCATTAAGTCCTTTCTGGTTCTGCCTTGCTCTGAACCCACTATCCAACATGCTAAATAATACAAATTATGGATACAATATTACTGGAACATACCCACACAAAATCACACATTTGCTATACATGGATGACCTAAAACTACTGGCAGCAACAAACCAACAACTCAACCAATTACTAAAGATAACATAAACATTCAGCAATGATATAAATATGGTTTTTGGAGCAAAAAAATGTATGAAAAATAGCATAGTCAAGGGGAAACACACTAAACAAGAAGATTACATATTGGATAACCACAGCGACTGCATAGAAGCGATGGAAAAAACAGATGCCTATAAATACCTAGGATACAGACAAAAAATAGGAATAGATAATACAAATAGTAAAGAAGAACTAAAAGAAAAATATAGACAAAGACTAACAAAAATACTGAAAACAGAATTGACAGCAAGAAACAAACCAAAAGCTATAAATAATTACGCTATACCAATATTGACCTACTCATTTGGGGTAGTGAAATCGAGTAACACAGACCTAGAAGCACTCAATAAACATACACGATCACCATGCCACAAATACAGAATATATCACATACAATCAGCAACAGAAAGATTCACATTAAGCAGAAAGGAAAGAGGAAGGGGATTTATTGACATAAAAAGCCTACATTATGGACAGGTAGAAAATTTAAGAAAATTCTTTTTGAAGGGGCATAAACTAGCAAAATACACAAAGCAGTCACTCATATAAATACATCAGCTACACCACTGCAATTTCATAACCACTTCTACAACCCTTTAGATCACATAACATCAACAGATACAAAGAAAGTAAATTGGAAAAAGAAAACACTACATGGCAATCACCCGTATCATCTAACACAGTCACACATCGATCAAGACGCATCCAACACATGGCTATGAAAAGGCAATATATACAGTAAGATGGAAGGATTTATGATTGCAATACAGGATCAAACAATAAACACCAGATATTACAGCAAGCACATTATTAAAGATCCCAGTACCACAACAGATAAATGCACACTTTGCAAACAACAAATAGAAACAGTAGATCACATCACAAGCAGATGTACAATACTAGCATATACACAATACCCCAGAAGACATGACAATGAAGCAAAAATAATACATCAACAACTTGCCATACAACATAAACTAATAAAACAACACGTTCCCACATACAAGTATGCACCACAAATTGTACTGTAGAATGATGAATACAAATTATACTGGAACAGAACCATTATAACAGATAAAGCAACACCACATAACAAACCTGACATCATACTCACCAATAAAAAGAAGAAATTAACACAACTAATCGAAATATCCTTACCCAATACAACAAATATACAAAATAAAACAGGAGAAAAAATTGAAAAATACATCCAACCTCCGAGGAAGTCAAGGACATGTGGCATAAGGATAAAGCTGACATTATACCAATTATACTATCAACTAAAGGAGTCATACCACACAATACCCACCAGTACATCAACACAATACAGCTACATCCAAACTTGTATATACAACTACAGAAATCTGTAGTTATTGATACATGTTCAATTACCCAAAAGTTCCTAAATGCAGTGTAACATATACCACACAGATAAAAAGAAGTCACGCTTGATCAAGGTCCACATCACTTTCCATTTTTAACCAGACATAACGTCTGAGGAAGAAAAGAAATAATAATAATGTTGGTAAGTAATACAGGGTATTACATAAAACAACAAGGGACATAATATGCGAGTCCACATTCCTTTCCATTTCCTTAAAGTTGTTCCAATCCTAGTTGTGAGGTATCAATGTCTTAATGATGGAAGAAGAGCAGTGATGTGAGTCACACTTCCTGGAACACACAACTGAAGATTCAATAGACAGATTCATTTTTCGTCTTCCATTTCAGGAAGAGCCGAGTTTGTTATTTAATTATATCCACAATGCAGCAAAATGATTCTCTTAAACCGAACAGAAACTAGCAAGACACTCAAAGTTTGTGGAAAGCTACACAGATTCTATGTGGAAGTATGAAGATTTTAGACATATGGCAATAGTAATCATGACAGATGGCATTTCATACTACATGCCACATCAGCTATCTTAAAAAAAAACAGCTCAATTACTAAAGCAAGAGTAATGTTTGATTGTCTTGCCAAACGGAATACGAATATGTCACTTAACAGTCTTCCAATGGTAGGACCAACCATGAAACATTATTTGTACGCCTTAAGGTTATGCTTCAAAATGCATCGCATTATCTTCACAGTAGACAAGGAGAATATGTTTCGACAAGTTCTGGTAGTAGATGAAGATCAAACTTTCCGATGAATGTTGTGGAGGAGTGATAGATCTGCACCACTTCAGGAATACCAATGAAGGACAAACACATTCACAATGACTTGGGCCCCATTACTTTCAGACCTGTGTGTCACAATAGCCCACGAAGAGAGGGAGCAGAGTGAGGCAGCAAACATTTTTACTAATCATTTCAATATGGACTACTGTATCTCAGGTTGTGATACAGTAAGGCCTCAAATCGATTTCCAGCAAGAACTTGTGAAGGTATTGATCAGAAGTGGATCTTCACTATGGAAATGGTACAATAACAGTGCCAAACTGTTCAAAAATATCCCCTCAGTGGAGCAAAAAACATAACTACTTTTACTGCTTGGTAATGATGAGGATATTAGAACACCTGGTTTTTTCTAGCAACCAGCTGATGATCATTTTAAAATTGTAAACAGTGTCAAACCAGCACCTAATATCTACAGCTTCACAAAACACACACTACTGTGTGATACGTCAAATATCTTTGGTCCTTTTGGATGAATTAGTTCCACTGTGATCACATTTAAAACATTTCTGCAATGTCTATGGCAGCGTAAGTTAATGTGGAATGAGCCCTTGCCCTCAGAGTTGCATTTTTTGTGGCAGACACTATAAAGTCAAATTCATATGACAGACAGCATGCATGTTGATCGTATAGTCATTGCAGGAGGGACACCTATCAGCATACAGAAGTCAGTACAAGATTTGGATGACTATCCAAAGGTTTACCGTTTTATTCTATTTCATGTATCAGAGACCTATCTTAATATTACTGGAAGCAAATCCCAAAAAGCAAAAGCAGCTACACCCTTACTTTTACTTCACTGAGCACAATCTGTGATACATGAGCTACCAAACATAAAGTTAGTTTTATTGAATTACTAAACTACATGTGTTAAAATCTTCACACGCAGAGGCAAAACGACCTCTCTATAAAAAACACAAGATATCTATTTAACAGCCACGAAAATATTCTAAGAAGATTTATTAAAGTTTGTCTGGCTATGATAATAGCAAGAAGCATGACTCTGCTATCATTTTAGAAAGGTACTTGATGGGTAATTGCAAAAACTAAATATTTTAGACAACTATATTTATCATATCTACTGTGGTGTAACCAATCACTTGGGTAAAGTTACATATTTCGCAGTGTTTATAGTAAAGATGAATGATGGCTGCAGCAATAAAGTCATATTTTAGTTCAAACAGTGCGTTTAAACTTTTATTTGCTTCCGGAATTTTTTCTCTTGTGAATGAACTTCTTTAGAGAAGTATGAAGAATTTCCACAGAGTGGGACAATGATAGTTGCTTTATGAGACTTCACCATACCTGCTGATTTTTTGTTTATTCCACACTACCTCATTCTGGTTCCGTGATGTGCCTAGTCCCTAGATCTGTGAGCACAGTGACAACTGTCATTTCATGAGGACAACATGATGGTGAGCTGTCATTAGTATGTAAATATTGTTTGAGAAATTTTTTGGATTTTTACTGTAGACAAATTTATTGTGATAATGGACTTGATATAACATTTCAGTCACCAGTGTAAATGAAGTTGCATAGGTCGTGGGGCCAGGAAGGAGTGGTGTACAAAAAACAATGAGAAAGAAAGTGTAGATGAATAGGATACATAGAAAGGAGTTGATTAATTGAAATGAGGATGTGAAGGGCCGCAAACACAAGGGATGAAAACCCTTGGCTGATGAAATTAGTGAGCGCCTTAGGAGGTGTGGTGTTCATTACATGCCACAAAACCATACTTGTTTTGCTACTGGTGAAACTCACCCATGTTCTGCCAGTCTCACAGGTGCTACCCTCTAGTTTCACTCACCTGAGCAATAGGAGGTGGACCTTGCTCCTCGACAGCGCCTGATTGAGAGAAAAGAAATTGCGTGTTATTATAAAAACTACTTTATCCGCAAAGGTAAAACAAACAGGTGATTAACTAAGAATGTTACAATATGACATGATAAAGAACAGACTTATTTCAATCTTTTAGAGTGCCTACTGATCAGTGAATAACTGAGCATCTGATCCACTCAATTATGTTCAACAATGAACATTACTAACCGATTCCAAGAAAGCCAAAACTTTATTCCATTTGGTGGCTGCTATCTGAAGACAGCCAGAGGCAAATAAATTTTTAGTCAACATTTCACATAATTAAGGACCAAATTTTACAATCCTGTAGTAACGTGCTTATTGAAACATACAACGTTATGTTACAGGATTAATTCACTGTGGCAAGTGGAACAGTTAGGAATTGTGTGTATGACTGCACACGCAGCTTCACTCACTGGAGGCATATGCAAACATTATATTCATCAAGTATTTTACAATGAGAGCACTTAGTGACTTGCAGGAACTTCACCACAAATTTCAAATTACCATGAATTTTTCTCAGGGATACCCCACACAAAGTAATAGCACAAATGGTTATCACTTACAACATTTTTGCTGTTCATGCAGTCAAAGAGCCACATCAAATAAATAGAATGCAACCCTCCTTTCTTTACTTAAAGATGGGTACATACAGCCACAAGAGGGCATGACAGATGATGTGGGGTATTTCTCAGGTGCTTTCTTCGTAGAGGTGAGGCGGGAAGTACTTTGATGAGTATGGCAACAGGATGGAGTAGGAGATATAATAGGAATGAGGAGGAAGTGGGTGGTGTACCATCTGGATGGTACCTTACAATGCCTTCTTGTGGAATTCAACAAAGGGCTCTCTGTTGCTGGCATGTTAAGAGGCCTGACCAAAGTGAGTGCAGCTCATCTTGCCCATGACAGCCATTGCATAGTATCTGTACAGGGGCCCATAACACTGGACAATTTTCCAGTACCCCTGCAATGCATAGCCTTTATAGATCATTGCACAGTGGCTTACCAGCCAACCCAAGTCACAAAATCTACATCAACTATCTACTTTGGAGTGCCATGACTATATTAATTAGGATGCAGCCCTCAATATTGGCGTCACCAGTGCAACCTACACTTTAGGTGCCTAGAGCAGTGCTTCTCAGTTTTTACAGACAAAATTCTGAAATGGAGATTCAAGAATAGTACTCATTTAGCAAATATCTTTCAGTGGATCAGCACATTTTCTACCTCGCTTTTCGTAGAAATTTGTTTCATAAGCTGCATGTTGTTACACACAATCTGTGTTGCAATGAAGACCTATTCCCCTTGGCTACTGAGGAACATCTCTCTTCTTGTGCTATTTTCATTACTTCTTTGTCTCTGGAAACTTATTACCAGTGTCTTGTGTTCCATTGGGTAGCCTTGATCTCTGTGCCATTCCACCTCACCATCCTTCTTCAATGATCCTGTGGCCCGATTCCTGTATTATTTTTCGAGGTCTGTGCCTCCTGGATGGCACTGCCATCACTTCCATGAGTATGAAAGTTGTAATTTTTTACTGTTGTTAGAGACTAGTTTTCCTCTGAGCACAACAACAACAACATTGGAATCTAGGACACCACCAGTGCAACTTGCAGTGCTCACCTAACACCTTAAAGAATGATCCTCATATTGGTGACAACCTTAGAGCATATCACAACTATTTTTATGTTGCTTGCGCTAAGTAGCTGCTTCACTTGCACAACATTATCATGTGCCTTCTGTGTTGCAATGAATTTCTAACATTATGGCTAATTGAGCACATTTCTCCCCTTGTGCATGGATCATCCACAATAGGTTTGACATATGACCAAGTGTAGTCAAAACCTTGGCGGAGAATGTAATTCAGTTGTTCCAGTATATGTCGAGAAGGAATACTCATCACTATAGATGTGACAACTGTGGGTGGACAGGCTGTATGGAAGGAACCTCTAGGTAAGGAATGGGTGGCAGTCATCAAAATGGAGGCATAACTTGTGGTTAGTAGATATGATATAGACATAAGCAGTGATGTAGCCATCTTTCAAGTGGATGACAATATCTATGAAGGTGGCTTGTTGGCTTGAGAAGGTCCAGGTGAAGCAAAGGGGGAGAAGTAGTGCAGTTCTGTGGTATGTGGATAGGGTATCTTCAGTCTCAATCCAGATCACAAAGATGTCTTCAGTGAACCTGAGCGAGAGGAGCGGTTTAGACGTCACCACCACCGCCGCCACCGCCGCCACCTACTCATACTCCAGTTTGGGCACAATCACCACCTGTCCCATCAAAGGCAAGGCTACCTGTGATATATATGCAACCATTGTGCTGCTTTCTATGTGGGTACGACAACAAACAAGCTGCCTGTCTACATAAATGGCCACCTACAAACAGGGGAAGAAACAAGTTTATATGCTGCTGCTGAACAAGCTGCCCAACACAACATCCTTCATTTCAATGACTGCTTCACAGCCTGAACCATATAGATCATGCCGACAAACAACATCTTTTCCGAAATGTGATAGGTGGGAACCCTTCCTGCATCATATTCTATGTTCCTGTGACCCTCCTGGCCTCCACCTCCGTTAGTCACTTTTCTTATTCATCCATATCTTCCTATTCCATCACTGCTCATCCCTTATTCCACAATCACACCTATTCTTCACTTTTCTCCTTTTCTGGTACCACCAACCACCTGTCCACAACACCCTGCTCCTCCCCCCCCCTCCCCTTTCACACAGCCCACTGTCATGCGACTGCACCCATCCGCCCTACTCCCTCCCCACCTCATCTCTGGAGCTTTCAAGCAGCACTTCACTTTCACCCCACCCCTATCCTACTATCCTCCCTCATCCCCCCCTCAAACACAGCTCTTTAGTACCTCCACTTTTCACTTCAGTGCAGTGCTTCAGTTTTATGAGTCATTCACCCCAGCTGCATACAGTCCAATTTAGTGTTTAATGAACTATTTCTTTGTAATTTAATTTGATAGAGAAAAAAATTACTTGCCATGCAGCAGCAGAACATACACATGAAACAAGGTAATAGGTGATTAGATGTATTTATCTATCCAAATAAATTACACTGTTCAAGAAGGTTCTATTTCTGATATTTAAGCATGTGCTTCTAACACAGTTTACCACAGGAAATTCAAATATGCAATCAAAATATCATTGTGTGGGATACTTTTTATGTAATATGTAACAATGTATATATCCATGATTCAAACACAGGGACGTTACAGAGAAAAACAAGTATGTTGCCGCATCCAGTAATAATGGAATGTGACAATTGCCTGTTCAACAGCGTCTGAGAAGAATTGAATGTCATTGTGTTATCCCACACCACGTGTAAGTCATTGAGACCACCTGCAATAGCTCATTATCTCTATTGGTGAACACAGATCGCTGGATCGAAAACAAGTCTCAAGGGTGTTTTGCTGTACAACGGATATAAAATACCTCTGCTCCAGTAGCTTATGACAGATTCACCCAAGAGAATTACAAATTCATAGGAAGGATGTTAAATTCATTACTATACCATGAATACAAATGGCAAATATTTGCAGAGTTCGAAGTAATTGCTATGGTACAGAGAATGCAACAAGGCTACCTGAAGTATGCCCGCTTCCTTTGTGAGTAGAATAGTCGAGAAAGAAATTGTCACTATGTGAAAAGGAAATGGCCTAGGTGGAGATGGAAAGTGGGCAAAAAGAATGTGCAACATTAAAGTCTGGTAGCTCCTGAAGATATACTACATCCAGTACTTCACATCAAACTTGGCCTTAAGAAACTATTTGTAAAGGCCATAGATCTAACAGGCAGTGGGTTGGCATATCTAGCTACTAGATTCCCCCATCTTCCAGCTGCAAAAGTATAGCAAGGTGTATTTGTGGACCCACAAATAAAGGAGCTGCAGAAAGGTGCCAATTTTGAAGAATGTTAAACTGACCAAGAAAAGACAGCCTGGTCCTGTATCAAGAGGCTGTCAGAAAACTTCCTCCAAAGGAGAAGAGCTACTAACTACAAAGCACTGGTGAATGAAATGATCAAAGCATAACAACATTTGTGGTGCAGTATGTCTTTCAAGGTATGTATGATGGACTCTCATCTGGACTACTACATAGAGAGCTGTAGTGACATATTGGATCAACATGGCAAAAAATTCCATGAAGACATTTCTACCATAGAAAGGTGTTAGGAGGGAAGTGGGTACCTTCTATGTTAGCAGAATATTGATGGGATATCATTCAAGAGAAGAAAGATTCACTATACAAGACAAAAAAGTGATGTGCATTAGAATAGAGTGGTTCAATTTCTTGTCAATTTTCTGTAATTTCCCATGTCGAATAAATGCTACAAAGCATGTCCAGAAACATTACTATGTTACATGTTAGATCTCACCTTCCATTAATGTAATGAACTTATGACATCATAAAAACCTGAATTTGTTTTTCGAATTTCACCTCAAGTTTGCTGCACTACATCAGAAACAGAAAAGAGAAATAAAATTGTAATTGCTCATAACCAATCCCTGACATAAAAAACTAAAACAAGTTTTGAATTCAGCACTCTGAGCATAAATAGGATCACAATGTATTTTTTTTGGAAATAGAAAAGAAGTTTTCTTTGTGGAACAGTGTTATTTTGGCAAAGTTGACTGTATTCACTGGTATACTATTCTATTTCTTCTTTAGGTATTGTGCACTAAATCCACATTTTGATGGAGTGAAAAAAGTGCTTACTCCAAATATTGTTGTAAATTCTATCAAAACATTTCCCCAACAAATATACACATTGGCAGCTGTGAAACAACATTACGATTTGATAGGCTTGCCAACAACATTCAGAAGTAACACATTTCTGATTATATCTCAAGGTGATTAACATGAAAAACAACTATATAGAACTTATTTTTCATTCAAGAACAGCACCAGATGAAATGCTTATATTTGTAAAAATATTTCACAGGAGACTCATAAAAGAGAAGAAATGAAATGACATTAAAGAGGTATGCTGATGCTCAGAAGCAAAAAGGTAACAACTCGCATTGGTGCTCTCACATTACTTGATGTGATACTATTTCTTGGTCGAAGATGCTTGGCATTCAGAGCCTCAGCTCAGAAAATTGCAGGTCCAAATAATGAAAATTTCCTGTGAATATTCGAACTCTTCTGTCTAGAACCATACAATACATAAACCAGGTCAGAGACCAACAAGACTCTGGATAGTATTTACACTTGCATTATCTGTCAGAATGAACTTTTTTCTAGTTATGTCAAGGGTGCCATATTGGAACAGAGCGAAACTGAGAAGCATTACTCAGTTATTGTTGCTGCAACTCCCGCTTCAAATCAAACCAAACAAATGACATTCACCCTACATTGTATTTACTATGGCAATAAAACTGATAAATATGAATCAAATGACTTGTTTTTGGAATTCATAGATTGTAATCTGGAAAACGAGAAATCCTATTTCACACTCATTGTGATCAACACTTGTGAAACACCCGTTCCTCATAGTGAATCCCACAGACATGGTTATGATAGGGGGAAGAATATTAGAGGGTCATATAAAGGATCTCTAATATTTTCTTCAGTAAAATGGTTCTGTAAAATTTTCTCCATATGCTCATCTTAACCTTATGTGGTTGAGTGTTGACATGAAGCAGATACATTATTTGAAGGGATTTGGCTTTTTAAAAAACTTGTTCAGTAGTAGTCCACAACACAAGGATTTTCTGAAACAGTGAGTTGGGAGATCTCTATATTCTATGTCCGCTACCCACTGGAATTCTCAGGTTGACACAGCAATACCAATTGCAGCTCACTTTGATAAGCTTGCCATTGCTCTTTAAACTCTCAGTACATTAAATTTGTCAGGTAAAACACATTCTATGTTGTAGGGCATTTAGGATTATGTGTAATTATTCAGGTGTTTAATCATGCAGTCTATTTAGGTAAAGTTGTTGGCATCAACTGACTAGAGAAGGGAATTACTACAAGCTCAAATTATTACCACTGATGTTGTGGTAAGACACTCGGAGCTTATGAAGTGACTTAAAATATTTTTATGAAAACTGGGGCCCCACTCCCCCTGGACTAAAGTTGTTGCCAGTGCAGTTAATATCAATCATGCATTTCACTAGGTGTTTCTTGATGAATCCAGGAACAGATTTTTTCAAGATAAATATATTTTATCTCATTGACAATCTCACTTTAAAGCCAAAATGAAACAGTGAAAACTTTAGATGAAACATTTCCTGAAAGATAGGCCCACTAATTGTCATTGCCAGTGTAACAGGCAGAAGGATATAATATGCTACCCACTGCATAAATAATGGTGATTTAGATGTGAGGGCATGTTGGGGAAAGAACGGGGACTCAATACTCCATATCACACCAGGCATTCCATCATCTTACACATAAGTACAATATTTAGTGGTTTTTATAGTGGAGTAGTGAAAGTAATTTTAAAAATTAAGTGAAATGGAGCATACACACATTTTACAATAATTCATTACTGAGCAGCATCTGAAGCTGAGCTTGTAAGTTTAGAAGTAATATTTGTTTTCTACCTCATCATGTAGCTCATGGTTGAGCTATCATTCTGTTACCTAGCTGTGGTGGTCTCGGGCTCCTGAAAAACTGTCTTCCATCATTACTTTTCCAACTCATATGTTACTATTATTTCTGTCTCCTCCTCCATGAAGACATCATGGTGGTAGTACTTTTTATCACTTGCCATGATTTATCTAGTGTTTGTGCTCTTTCCAAGCCACAGTGGGAAACTGGAGTTAGGGTTCATGATAAGATTTTAGTTTTGCTATGTTCCACATAATTTTAATTGTAATAAGATATCATACAAGATCTATCATAAGAGCTATTACTAGTTTTCTGAAATAACAGAGGGCATTAAATTAAACATTTTGCTTAATAATGCAATGTCTATTACTGCATTCTTTTTGTACTTATGATGGGATGTAATGAAAGGGCTGGAAGTACTTCACAGCAAAGCAAATGAGATATTTAGAGCATCAACTTAGCAAGGGCTCATCATACGGATATGCTATTGTTTTATTTCTATGAAATCATCATAATTAAATACAATTAAAATTGGAAATACAGTTTTAAATGTTATTTAAATTTGTTCATAGCAAAATCTAATTCTGACTGAAAATGTGTGTGAGCACAGAAGTGTGAATGCAGAAAATGTTCTTGTAAAAAAAAGAAAAAAAAAAAAATAAATAAAAAAAATAAAAAAAAATTACCTATTGGAGGCAGCAACATTAGCTTTCATTGTCAGTTCTGTAATTAGGTCTCCTGTCTTTCCACACTATGAAAAGGAAAGCTGCTGTACACCGCATAGCGGAGATGCTGAGCTGCAGGTAGGCACAACAGAGAGACTACTGTTGATGAAGGCCTTAACGGCCTAAAGCTTTTATGTGGGTGCCTTTTTGTTCTGCCTATCTACAACTCAGCATCTCTGCTATATGGTGAATAGCAACATTCCTTCTCATAATATTGTTACATTACATCCCAATTTTCCATTGTTTCTCTTTTGTATTTCCGTACTTTCATAGGGAAACACTCAAGTATTTTTATGCCTGAAATGAAGTAAATAAAGTTTACACATAACACTAATTTCAGTAATTCTTTGTCTCTGTGGGAATAAATACAGCTGAAGGAAAACATCTAAAATCAGAGTGATGAGCACTATCTCTTGTACAGAAAATGAAGCATTAGGAGACTCTGTAGTATTGATTAGTAATGCTTACCTCCATGTCTTCTATCCAATGAGAAGATTATGAACTTCAGTGTCCACATGTTCCACAATACAGGATAACACTGCATGCAACATGCAACCAAAGGTATTACTGTCAATAGTGGCTCGACAATACACTTTTTTAGACTACCACATTCTCTGATTCAACATACTGCATGACAGACAACTATTAATTTGCTCTACTCTGTACATTAGTATCTCATGCAACAAATAGTTCCATAGGGCAAACCACCGGCAAAATGCTGCTGTTAAGGCACGTGAAAGATGAACACATTCCTCTTCAAAATACTTGCATTAGAGTGGGGAAACAGCTGCCCCAGTCTACATTTTGCCTTCCTCACCCAAAATATTTGTATATGAACATATTCCCACTGTATTTAACACACAAGAATCTAAAATCATTTACCTGGTCTCTCTCTGCAGTGAAACCTTCATACTCAGCATCTCCATCTCACTGTCCCTGTGTATGTATATAGCTCTCTGCCACTCTCTCTTTTTTCTCCCACTGTCTCATTTTTTCCCCACTGATTTACAGTATATCCCACTTCCAGTGTCACCTCTCTCAATTACACTGTTTGCATTTGCCTTTACTCCCACTGTCTCCACAACTCCTTAACAGCTCAAAAATAATTCTGGGGTATCCAATTTCGTTTTTTCCCTTATATTCAAGAGTGTAAAACCTCAGACCAAAATTGTCTCTCCCCCACCCTGTGTTTTCAAGTATACAACAAAACTTATGTATGGCATCCACAAGTCTTTTTGTCTACACTGGCTCCTATCTCTTTTCCACCCACTTTTCTTTCACATATCTTTCCTCCTCTTAGTACCACTCTCTCACTGCCCACCAGTATCTGCTTTACCTTTCTTTTTAAAGAAATTTCCATCATTTGACTATTAATAGTTCATTTGTTTTACACAGTCATGATTTCAGATTTATACCCATTCTCAAGCTCATGTTGAAATTTTGATATATGTTTGACCTGTCTGTGAGTTATACAAAAATTGTATTATTGGTCTTATGATGTGTTCTACTGCAGGATATGAGTACATGAGGAGGATATGTAAAATGGCTGTCACTGTGCACAGTTGAAAACCACAAATTAGCCTATAAAGATAGAAATACCTTTTTCCAATAACAGAACAACACAGCACGACAGACATATTAACATTTCAACATGCTTTCAAGAATGGCTATAAAGATAATGCCATTATTGTGAAAAATAAAAGTACACTCTAAAGTCAATTTATGGAAATTTGTTCTAAAAAATTCCCCACATTTGTTCCTTCATGTCCATTCCACCATTGTGTAGCATTTGAATGCAATGGAGAACATTCAACAATGAAGTTTATGAGTACCACAAGCCAAATCAGAAAAATTACTGGTTGGCCTTATGTGCATTATCCACTTGCTTGTCATCTAGCTGTGGTGGTCTCAGGCTCCTGAAAAAGTGTCTTCCATCATTACTTTTCCAACTCATATGTTACTATTATTTCTGTCTCCTCCTCCATTGAGACATCACGGTGATAGTACTTTTTTTCACTTGCCATGATTTATCTAGTGTTTGTGCACTTTCACAACTAGAAAATTTGTCTTTATGTTAATGTAAGGGAAAGAATAGAAAGGTATTCTTTAGTCCATACAAAGCACAATGCCACATAGAAAGACTCGTTTCCATCCACCTAAGATAATGTCATGCATCTGGTCAAACAGTGGCCATGTGGTGTACTATGAGTTCTTTGCAAAACAGACATCTTGCAGATGCAGTTCCAGAACAACAACCAGGAAGACTGTGTGAAGTGATGCTATTCCACAATAATAGCCACCTGCATTCTACTAGAAACATTATACAACAGTTGGGTTGGGACGTCTTTCTGCACCCACCTTTTCCTATCTGATCTTGCGCTCTCCAGTTTCATCTTTTCTGCTCTCTGTTCGATGATCTTCACGTACTCTCTTTTGGAGTGAAAATACAGTTTGAACATGGCTCTTTGTGTTCTTTGCTACAAAACTAAATGAATTCTACAGTTGTGGATTGAGAAAGTTACCCCTACACTGGCATATGGTAGTGAACAGTGAAGCAGATTACGTTATTTGTGCTGACTTAAGTCTCCATTATGTATAGTCTGCGTTTTTTGAGCTTATAGTAAACACTACAGCTTTACTTATTGGACTAAGATGATCCATTGGTCATGAAAGGGTTAATCTGGAAACAAACAGTAAAAGGCTAAGTACGGAATAACATTTGCCACACTCTATCCCTCTGCCAATCAAATAAATTGTCCTAAACCAGCAGGCTATCAGCATGAGGAGTTGTGGTGGACAGACTGAGTGAGAATGTCAGTGAGGGGATGGGGTGACAGAGGGTGTAATATAGGAGGCACAGAGACAAGGATAGAGTTATGCATGCAAAAGGGCAGCATGAGATGAGTATGTGCCAAGCAAGATCGTAAGAGATAGAAAAGAGTCACCGTGGTACAACAACCGAGTTAGAAAACTGCTGCAGAAGCAAAGGGATTTTCACAGCAAACATAAACATAGCCAAAGCTTTGCAGACAAACAAAAATTACGCGAAGCGAAATGTAGTGTGAGGAAGGCTATGCAAAAGGTGTTCAATGAATTCAAAAGTAAAGTTCTATGTACTGACTTGGCAGAAAATCCTAAAAAATTTAGGTCTTCTGTCAAAGCGGTAGGTGGATCAAAACAATGTCCAGACACTCTGTGACCAAAATGGTACTGAAACAGAGGATGACAGACTAAAGGCCGAAATAGTAAATGTCTTCTTCCAAAGCTGTTTCACAGAGGAAGACTGCACTTTACTTCCTTCTCTAGATTGTCGCACAGATGACAAATTGGTAGATATCAAAATAGATGACAGAGGGAAAGAGAAACAATTAAAATCGCTCAAAAGAGAAAAGGCCGCTGAACCTGATGGGATACCAGTTTGATTTTACACAGAGTACACGAAGGAACTTGCCCCCCTTCTTGCAGTGGTGTACCGTAAGTCTCTAGAAGAGCGTAGCATTCCAAAGGATTGGGAAAGGGCACAGGTCATCCCCATTTTCAAGAAGGGATGTCGAACAGATGTGCAGAACTATAGATCTATATCTCTAACGTTGATCAGTTGTAGAATTTTGGAACATGTATTATGTTTGAGTATAATGACTTTTATGGAGACTAGAAAAGTAGTCTGTAGGAATCAGCATGGGTTTTGAAAAAGACGGTCGTGTGAAACGCAGCTTGTGCTATCCGTCCACGAGACTCAGAGGGCCATAGACACAGGTTCACAGGTAGATGCCGTGTTTCCTGACTTCCGCAAGGCGTTTGACACAGTTCCCCACAGTCATTTAATGAACAAAGTAAGAGCATATGGACTATCAGACCAATTGTGTGATTGGATTGAGGAATTCCTAGATAAAAGAATGCAGCATGTCATACTCTATGGAGAGAAGTCTTCCGAAGTAAGAGTGTTTTCAGGTGTGCCTCAGGGGAGTGTCATTGGACCATTGCTATTTACAATATACATGAATGACCTTGTGGATGACATTGGAAGTTCACTGAGGCTTTTTGTTGATGATGCTGTGGTATATCAAGAGGTTGTAACAATGGAAAATTGTACTGACATGCAGGAGGATCTGCAGCGAATTGACGCATGGTGCAGGGAATGGCAATTGAATCTCAATGTAGACAAGTGTAATGTGCTGCGAATACATAGAAAGATAGATCCCTTATCATTTAGCTACAAAATAGCAGGTCAGCAACTGGAAGCAGTTAATTCCACAAATTATCTGGGCGTATGCATTAGGAGTGATTTAAAATGGAATGATCATATAAAGTTGATCGTCGGTAAAGCAGATGCCAGACAGATTCATTGGAAGAATCCTAAGGAAATGCAACCCGAAAACAAAGGAGGTAGGTTACAGCATGCTTGTTTGCCCACTGCTTGAATACTGCCCAGCAGTGTGGGATCCGTACCAGATAGGGTTAATAGAAGAGATAGAGAAGATCCAGTGGAGAGCAGCGCGCTTCGTTACAGGATAATTTAGTAATCGCGAAAGCGTTACAGGGATGAAAGATGAACTCCAGTGGAAGACTCTGCAGGAGAGATGCTCAGTAGCTCGGTATGAGCTTTTGTTAAAGTTTTGAGAACATACCTTCACTGAAGAGTCAAGCAGTATATTGCTCCCTCCTACGTATATCTCGCAAAGAGGCCATGAGGATAAAATCATAGAGATTTGAGTCCACAAAGAAGCATACCAACAATCCTACTTTCCATGAACAATACAAGACTGGAATAGAAGGGAGAACCTCTAGAGGTACTCAGGGTACCCTCCGCCACACACTGTCAGGTGGCTTGTGGAGTATGGATCTAGATTTAGATGTAGGGGGCTACCGACTACTGAGAGAGGAGGATTGTGGAACTTAAGAACAAGTTAATGGGAAATCCCATATGTTTTAGTCGGTGAAGCTGGTATGGGAGTGGAGTGGGTGAGAGGACTGGAGATGGGTCTCGAGGATGCTGTACACCTGTTGTGGAGCTACCAGCAAGTCAGGCACCTTGTACTCAATGACATGTTGTCATTAGGTAGTCAAGGATGCAAAATAACTGTGGCACCCAGATGGGCCATGCTATTTCATATGTCTGTCAAGTGATAAATACTGCTTTCGGTGAAAAGAAGGATTACACAGACAATATTCTCCATTTCACAGCATGATGATGAGATTCCAGATCACTGGCTATGAATGTGGTTAACTTGTTCCAGTCCCCTTTAATATTGGCATATTTTCCTCTTTAAGAAACTCAACTATGCTGAGTGATAGTTGTATACTTAAATATATTCATCTGAAGATGCTGATTTTAATATGAGCCATGACTATGGAATAAGGGGACTGTGGTCTAAGCACAACTACAATTAGTAATGTTTGCTTATCTTTACAATGACTTATTTTGAAATGTCAATTTGCTGCTTAAATATTTGTCTTCTTCCTCTTTGATCACATTTCCCTCACAATCTATGACAGTATACATTTAATTGCTACTGCACATTTGTAACCAATCTTCCATAGTTAGTATGACAATGAAAATTTTCAGTATGAATTATGTACTACATAATTAATATCCAGTGTCAAGTTCAAGTACAAAATTTTGTACAACTATTTGACTGAAATGCTTTAGCATACCACCAATGAAGAATTAGTGTCAAAGAAGAAGATGAAAATAATGTATGACATAAGAAAATATTAAAGTGGCAACTTTAACGTATAATTAAGCTACCGACATAAGCAAAAATCTCACCTGCTGACTGTTCCTATAGGTGTACCTCTTGTGCCACTTGCAAGAAAGTAAGAAAGCTGAATAACTTTACATCAACTTAATTTAAGTGTAAGTCAGACATCTTGAAACATGGCAGTGGTATGTCATCTCACTACACATACTCACCTCGGTGTTAATAGGTTGGTAAACTAAAATAATGACGGAGATTAGGAATCATGTACAGTGACAAGTTGATAGTTATGAAATGTTATTGAAGTGAGAATGATTAAAACTGCATTATGATCGAAGTGAAGAAGCACAAAATATTTGAATTTTAATTGAGCTTAACAGTCTGAATTCACTAGAGCTGACATCTGCCACACAGCTTCCGTCAGAGAGCAGGGCAAAGGTGCCCAAAAAATTCAAGTCAACAAGGATACTGCCAGTGGCCAAAACAGGAGGACAGCACAGTTTGGTGGAATGAACTCCCCTCAACTATTACCTGCTGGAGTTGTCCAAAGGATCATGGAGGAGAAATGAATAATGGACCATTATAAAATCACAAATTATAGAAACAGTGATCAAAATAAGGTCCATTTTGACTTCATCTACGTGTGTCAGGCCAGAAATTGGAGAATGGTTCTCAGTCCCAGAGATCCAACTGAGGTTGGCCCACACAGCAGAAAACTAGGTGGAATTGTTGAAACAACTAGCAAACAAAATCCAGTCAGTTTTTTGCTATCCTGATAAGATGTGACGACACTGAGTATGGAACTGTTTATAATGAAGATAGTTTGCCATTGCAGAATGATGGTTAAAACACGAAGAGCATATCTCTGTATGTGAGTTGGCTCATGACATACCTCAGTCCACCAAGAGACCGGAACACACCACACTAAAATTGTGTGAGAATGTAACACTGTGTGGCGGTAAGGATAACATTTGTAAGATATGCTACCTGATCATCACAGATGGGGAAATGATGTTTCCTGAAGGGTGCCAGGGAGCAGTAAATCTCCAGTCATCCTTAAAAAGCTGCCATTTGGGTGTTCTCGAGGGTGGGGTAGGAGTCAGAAAGTGGACAGCAAATGGGAAATGGTTGTTTGAATACTTATCAGAGACAATGGAACATTAGAGATGATGGGCAAACTTGGCAGTGCCGGAGAGCTGTAGATGGGGGTAGGAGTGCACAGAGTCTGGAAGGAATGTGGGTGCTCCCATGGTAATGCAAATGAGGTTAAGGTAATGGATGATGTCAGCCAAGACGGCACCTATGACAGGTTAGTGGAGAGCCTAAAAGGGGATGGTGTGCATTACAGTCAATGAGCGGCAGAATAGGGTGAAGAAGATGCCTAATAAGCTGGAAGAAGTCTGCCCATGAGACTGAATGACTGCGGGATTTAAACAGTACAAATATAGATGTTCACGTACGGAAGTAAAATGAGCACTGAAATAGCTTGAAGCTGTGTGTCGGGGAGACTATGATCATCATCATCCTCAATAAGCAAAATCTGTCTACCACATTACATATAATAAGTGTTTGGGGGATGGGGTTGGATCTCAAAGCTGACTAGAAAGAAATGCGAGAGCTCAAAGCAGTCATTAGGACGCAGTTTTGTTTTGTGTAGGCACAGAACAAGCAGAAGTTGCGATTCCAAGAGCAGACGGAAGTCCTCTTTTTGGATCAAAGACCACAGACATTCTATTGGAAGAGTGTCATGATTAGGGAAGGAAGAGGAGGAAGAAGTGGAGGGGTGTCACCTCAGCAGCTATCGAGTGGCAGCTTTCGAAGGATCACTGCTAAAGGGCACAGAGGCTGGACTATACTCCTGTACAGAGTTGTTGTCACTCTCCTTCTGTCTGTCCTCAGAGTCCAGAGCAGAGAACAAGCAGAAGAGGTGGCATGGTCACAGAGAGGAGAAGGCAGACAGGCTACACAGTTGGCTGGGTGTCAACATGACCTACAAGTGTGGTTGCAATGATTATACTCATAGCAGTATAGTGGGTTCAGAATGTATTGTCTGACTAAGATATTTTGGGCAACATTTATGTAAATTATAGAATTGAGTGTGAGAGAAATGAAATTTCTGCCCATTTTGCATATGAGCTTCTCTCTTAGATTATTTTCTTAAAGTACCTGTAGCTAAAGTCATGAAAGTTATAATATCTTGTGATAGAGAAAAGGCCACAGTCTTTGACACAAGCACCACTCTAATAAAAGTGAGAAAAAGAGTGTGTGTGGTCTCTAAGAATGCCTCTGATGATGATGACTGTTTTTTGGGGCACTGAACTACAATATAATCAGTGTCCATACAAAGTCCCAATTTTTACACAGTCCCATTTTTTTACACAGTCCAATCTGGTGACTGTCATGAATAATGATGATGATATGATGAGGACAACACAAACACCCAGTCCCAATAGGAATGCGTCTATTTTTTCATCAAGAAATCAATTGTGACAACACCCTGATCCGAGAGATACGTTTGAATTTCTGCTTCATTCAGACCATACAGCAGCCCAGTGTAAATAACAAGACATGAAGAATTCTACTTTTGATGGGGCTTGACAAGAACAGGATAGGTGTGGAGGACTGAAGCTGCAAATTATTGTTGTGCCTCAGAATCGTACGTAGTCTCCAAATGTGAAGAGCCATTGTGTTAATAGGAGCAGGATTTCACAGTGATGGCAATGGCATCAACACCATTCTGAATAATAAATAGATTTACCGTAGCAAAGGACTCATCATCTTCAGTTTGAGAAACCACAAAGCACACTGCTGCCACTGGGAGGGTTTCCAATCATTAAGCCCCATTCCGTTTATGTTTAGTAGATGCTTGCTATGAAGATGATGATTGACTCATCTTAAGAAAATCCCCCACGATCGCTAGCATTTCCAATGGCACACTCATTCAACAGGGGCCCCTCTCAGTGGGGAGTGCATCTGCCTTGTGTGATTGTTCACAACTCAAGTCACACCTCCTGAACACCTGACAGACGGACCAATCTGTAATTTGGAAAGGTAGCAGCTGAGGCAATCTCCCCTCCTTGGGCCTTGCCTGTCCCAGAATTTATGTGCAAACCTTACTTGTTGACCTGGGGCTGGGATATGGGTCAGAGCATTGTGTTTGGTGGCGTGCTCAGCAATAGGGTGGTCCAATCATTTCTTGGCCACAGTTTATTAGTGGCCATTCTTGCAGACAGGCAACTTCTTGTTTGTCACCTCCTTGTAGAATGCAGTACAGTGGTTACAGCCTAGCTTGTGGATCACATGACTGGCTTCCCAGGTTGCCCACCGTTAATGGGATAGGTTATGTTCATGACTGGACTTCAGTAGGTGGTGGTGATGGGAGGATGTGTGGCCAAGCCCTGCCTCTAGGGCATGAGACATGAGGCAAGGGAGTTGGAAGCAGATATTGTGTAGGGATGGACAAGGGCACTATAATAGCATTGTGGTGGTTGTGGGAAGCATAGTGGGTAGGAAATTTCACATTTCAGGACACAATGAAAGGTAGTCAGAACCCCGGTGGAGAATGTAGTTCACTTGCTTCAGTCCTGGGTGGTACCAAGTCACAAGTGAATGCTCCTCTGTGGCTGAGCTGTGGAACTTTGTGAGGTGGGTGGTGACTGGAAAGAAATGCCACAAGGTTGGAAGGGTAATTACTGTCTGGAAAGACATGAATGACACCCTCTATATTTTAAGGCTGTGTGGAAGGGGTTTCTTGGTGTGGAATGAGTGGCAGGTGCCTATGAGGAGGTACTCCTAGTGGTTGGTAGGTTTGATATGGACAGATATACTGAAGAAGTCATATTTCACATGGAGGTCACATTGAGGAAGGTGGCTAGTTGGGTAGAGTAGGATCACATGAAGCAAAAGAGAGAAGGTGCTGTGGTTCTGGAAGAATGTGGATAGGGTGTCTTCGCCCTCAATCCAGAGGACAAAGATGTCATTAAGGAATCTGAACCAGGTGAGCAGTTTGAGGGTCTAGGTGTTTAGGAAAGATTCCTCTAGATGACCCACGAATAGGTTGGCATAGGATGGTGCCATGGGGTGCCCACAGCTTTTTTATTTTAACAGAGGCCTTGTTAGGTGAAAGCTCTAATCCCAAGACTAACTTTGTTGTGTCTATCTGTGACTCGGAATCTTGGCTACATGGAGAGTAGCAACTATCCTTTTCACAATATTGTTGCAAACAAATTTAGTGTTTCAGTCTAGTCCACAGATGTCTAACACTTTCAGACAAAGAGAACCTCACCAAAGAATTACATCACATAAGAAAAGTGTTACAAAGAATGAGTAGCCACATGATCAAATTGAATGGGTGTTGCAGTCAGATTCAACAACAGCTATATAAGAAATTGAGAATGAGAGTCTAAGAGATTCCTAAAACTAATTTTTTAGCTTATGTTGACCCAATATATGAGAAGATTGGGAGACTCCTATGGATACACAGCATCCTGTTTTTTTTTTCTTTTCAGCTAGGATAAGAAGTCTCCTTTGTAATGTCAAAGATGAACTAGATAGAGCACCAGCAACACAACCAAGTGAAACAAAGAAACAAATCAGATGTCACCGAGGTCTGCTCCAAATATAATCATGAAATGAAATGTGGTGAGACCATTTTCATGTTGGACACTTCACATAGCTTGAACAAAGTCATTAAAGCTCTAGTGGGTGCACTTATGTATAAAGTGCACCAACTGCAAATAACATTCTTTTGTATCACTTGATTTTTATTTTACATTTGGGAGTCCACTTCTCTTCCTTCATTATTGCTTTAGCTAACACATAGGAAAGCTGTGTTGTTACATGTCCAAGTGAGCAGCAGTATCATAAAATAAACCAGGTGAGAAAAATTTACAACCTGTGAAAGAAAAGAGCCAGAGTCTGAGATAGCAGCACAACTCCTTAATGAGGCAATTGCCTATGAGATAATTAGTACTTGAATATATGTCTGGCAGGGATCTGATGCAACTGTGCTGTTTGATACTCTGAGTAGGTCATAATTGTGCAACAACACTCTTATGCGGCAACAGAGTTATACAATGAAGTTTATTTTGTTACTGTTTAGTTAAAAAGTGACTCAGCTGATATAGCAGGGGTTTTTTTTATCACTGCTTGGTTAAATTAAGATTAAACTGTCATTTTCTCATATGTGTTTACCTCAGTAATAAGACAGCCACCCTTTACATGTGTATAAAGTATGCCACATGCTTGCTCGCATTACAAAAATCAGCACAACCGCCAAGGGTTAAGGAGTGTTGAAATAAATATGTCAGAAAATCTGATAAACATAAACAGTCAGTTCAATTTAACAAGGCTTGGAGTGCAATGCTGAATTTATTAAGCTATCACAGCCAACCAAATTCACCAGTGCTGAGATAAACACACAATAGTTCCATGTCATGGAATATCGAAGAGGACTCCAAACAGTAGTACATGAAATGGCATAGTGGATATGAGCAATCAAACTTTGTTATTGATAGTGGTACATGACCAACAACAAAGGCTTCTTTGTCAGGTTGGATACCTAGCACTGAGTTCATGTAACTCCAGACATGCAGCAACTGAAAGGGCCTGCTCAATATGTCATCAAAATATTATGCATAAAATGCTAAAAACTGTGCAGGACTCCTGAAAGCACAGAATTAAACACTGACAAGGCTTCCCTATTAGATATTTTCAAGTAGGTGCTAAGAGATGCTTATGTAAAATTCACAATGTTTCATACTATATTTGTGACACTGCAATAGACTGCATCATCACCTTAAGTACTAGGTCTGGACAAGAGGAGGGGGTTAAGCTTTGGAAGTTCTGCCAAGGGTGCCACACTAACTTGATGCAGGTCTGTAAATGATGAACCATGCATACAAATTCAAGACCTTTTAGAATTTCCAGAAAATGTAATAAAGTAATTAGAAAAGAATACTAACTGCTAGTGGTCCTCCTCAGCCAAATGAGCATTTTACAAAAGATGAAGGAAGATACTTTTCTTGTAATTACTGTAATGTTGTAACCAAACTGATCTCAAACTTCACAGTGATTTGTTAACATGTTCCGAGAAACAGCACATGTAATGACTGTATTGTCTATTCTGTGGATCAATGAAAACAGGTTTGTTACCTGTCTGACACATATTTTTATGTACTTGGTAAGGGCTTGATGCCAAAATCATGTCAGTAATGAAAATAAAGGAAAAGAAGAAAAATTGATGCATGAAGTAGGGCATCACTCATCTTACAGAAAAACCAACACAATTGGTGCCAATCATTTGAAACTAATGTCATCCTACCTTACGAACCTCCCAAGGGAAGCTCCAAATGGGTGTCTCAAAACACAATATCCGGAAAAAACTGTAGATCTTGTGCTTATTCCACAAAGAAGTACAGTGGAAATTATGAATTTGAAAGTAGTAAGGAATGGTGAATTTGAAGTCCAACTCCTACCTAATAAAGAATGAAGAGAGACACAAAGGTCACTAAAATATAATGCAGACAGACTCGCTATACCAAAAGAATCTGTTAAAAGCTATTAGCATGAAATTAAACTGACTAAACATGGCAGCTGGCAAAAACATATCCACAGCGATCAATAATGCTGCACAAAAAATATTTCAATCTATAAAAAATTAAAGGAAAATATGGTGGAATGAAATATGCAAACAAACCATAGCAGAGAGGCCTAAAAGGCGAGAAACATGGAAATACTCAAGGAAATTCAAGATTATGATCAATTTAAACAAAAAAAAAATAGCCAGATTAATCAGAAATACCAATGAGCATTTGAAAATGAGAAACTTTTGCACATAGACAAAACTTTGTAAAAATATTTCCCATGATTTTTAACAAACTTTGAAGAACAAATGACATGGATACCAAATTGGAAATGGCCAAACTGGGTTGAGCAACACTGGAAATTATGATATACTGGCAAGATATCATCATCAGCTTCTGAACTGTTCTGAACAAAGTCATACATCTGAATTATGAGATATTAATTAAAATTCTGATGTTTTACCACCAGCTATATAAGAAACTGAAGAATTAATTAACACCCTCAAAAATAACAAAGCTTGTGGAGAAGATTCTATTACAGCTGAGCTTTTGAAGTGGTCTTTGCCAAATAAAGCAAGTGAGCTAGATTTACTCTTTGAAGAAATCTGGAAAAAAGAAAAAAATTCCAGAGAATGGAGATTTGCCTTGATACATCCACTGCACATGGAAGATAATAAAAAGGATGTAAACAACTACATAGTAATCTATTTACTGTCAGTAGCATCTAAGTATTTTTAAAACAGAACAACAACAACACTAGATGACCATTTAGGTGAATATCAAGGTTGTTTTAGGAAGGAATGTTCATGGTCATAACAAATATTTATTCCCCAGGCAGTAATTCATCATCAGTTACTTAATTCAAAGGACACTGTAGTTATCTTGTGGATAACAAGAAGGCTTTTCATTATGTTGACAGAATAACTATAGATAAAATAATGTGGCATCTACTACAACACAAATTTCTGTAAGAAATAGGCAGTAGAACTGGCTTAAAGACTTACATAGGACAAAAACAATTTAACAAATGTTAAGAAAGCTAGAAATCCCTGAAAAGAGATGTCCAAATAGAGAGGGTAATAAAAATTAAAATATCTAGGGGAGATAACACAAGAAAGTGATTTACAAAATTATGCAGTACAAAAAGAATTTGAATACACTGGGGAGAGCATAGATCATCACTAAAGAACTGTGGAATAAAAAGTGCCTCACAAAAATTGCAAAGATAAGGCATTACAACA
This sequence comes from Schistocerca gregaria, assembly GCF_023897955.1. Classification (NCBI taxonomy): domain Eukaryota; kingdom Metazoa; phylum Arthropoda; class Insecta; order Orthoptera; family Acrididae; genus Schistocerca; species Schistocerca gregaria. The sequence continues at coordinate 29,951,265 of NC_064925.1, forward strand.
ACAGTAATGAAGTCACAATGCTTATATTCAAGTGAATGCCTAGCATTACACTACAATTTAGATAAATTGGTAGTATTAGAAAGGAGAGTTGCAACAAAAATATTAAGACCACAAAACACAGCAGAAGGTTGGAAATTACAAATTCATGTTGAAATACACTGTAATAAAAAAAATATTTCAAATTTAAATGAAACTCAAATATGGTCCTGAAATGGTATTTTTTTTTTGTGGTTTTAGGGCGCACAATTACAATGGTCATTAGCGCCCTGACTAATTTAGGAATATACCGCGAGGCACAAGGTTAAAACAGCAACTAAAAGGGACAACACGTATTAACAGGCATAGCATCAAAAAACTATAGCATAATCAAACGTACTTAGACAGATGTGTCAAGTTGATAAAACGAAGAACGCGAGCAGCAGCTCCTGGATCATCTGCTAAAATGGCATCCAGAGTACATGGCAGGCCAAGATCAAGACGCAGCGTAGTAAAATCCGTACAGGATGTTAAAATGTGGCGGACCATGAGCAATTGCCCTCATGGACAGAACGGCGCCGGCGCTGCCGTCAGGTGATGGTGAAGGCTGAACTGGCAGTGTCCAATTCGTAGCCGGGCCAAAATGACCTCCTCCCGCCGAGAAGGACATGAGGAGGACGTCCAAGCTGCGGGAAGAGGTTTCAAGGCCCGAAGCTTGTTGTCCGTAAGTGCAGCCCAATCGGCATGCCACAGCAATAAAATGCGCCAACAAATGACCGTGCTACAATCTGATGAAGGGACACAACAAGAAGCCGTCCGAGGCTGGAGGACCACAGCCTTGGCCGCGGCATCTGCAGCTTCGTTTGCAGGGATACCGACATGGCCAGGAACCCAAATAAAGCTAACTGGAGACCCGTCGTCCACCAGCTGCTGAAGAGAGTGTTGGGTCAGGTGAACGAAAGGGTGAACCAGATACGGATCACTGAGACTCTTGATGATGCTCAGAGAATCAGAGCAGATGACATAAGCAGAATGTCGGTGGCGGCAGACGTAAAGAACAACCTGGTAGAGGGCAAAGAGCTCAGCTGTGAAGACCGAACAATGGCCATGTAGCCGGCATTTGAAACTTTGTGCCCCGACAATAAAAGAACACCCGACCCCGTCATTGATCTTAGAGCCATCTGTATAAATGAAGGTCATATTAATGAACTTCGAACGAAGTTCGACAAAATGGGAGTGGTATACTGAACCGGGGGTAATCTCCTTTGGGAGCGAGCGGAGGTCAAGGTGAACGTAAAGCTGAGCCTGGAGCCAAGGTGGCGTGTGGCTCTCGCCCACTCTAAAGGTTGCAGGGAGTGAAAAATCAAGGTGTTCACGGAGGCGACGAAGGCGTAACGACAAAGCAGTATATCACGCCGGTAGGTGAGTGGCAATTCACTGGCTTCAGCATGAAGACGCTCTACGGGACTAGTATAAAACGCACCGATCGCAAGCCGTAAACCCTGATGTTGTATGGAGTTGGGGCGGCGTAAGATGGACGGCTGTGCAGAGGAGTATACAAAGTACCCATAATCCAGCTTGGAGTGGACAATCGACCAATATAGGCAAAGTAGGATGGTTCGATCTGCTCCCCACGACGTGCCACTGAGAACATGGAGGGCATTTAGAGAATAGGTACAATGGGCAGGCAAATATGACACGTGAGGGTACCAACTAATTTTCCTGTTAAATGTAAGACCTAAAATTTTGTTGTCTCCACGAATGGGAGAGCAACGGGGCCGAGTCGTAAGGACGGTGGGAGAAACTCTTTGTAGCGCCAGAAGTTAATACAGACCATTTTCTCGGCAGAAAAACGGAAGCCATTGGCGATGCTCCAGGAGTAAATATGGTCAAGAAAACGCTGAAGACAACGCTCCAGGAAACATGTACGCTGCACGCTGCAATAGATGGTAAAATCGTCCACGAAAAGGGAGCCCGATACATCATATGAGAGGCTATGGTGAAGAGAGCGACGCTCAAAACGGACCCCTATGGCACCCCATTCTCCTGGCCAAAGGTGTCTGACAGGGCAGAACCCACACGTACCCTGAACTGTCGATCCATTAAAAAGGAAAGAATAAAAAGTGGGAGGCGACCGCGAAGGCCCCATGTATGCATGGTGCGGAGAATGCCCGCCCTCCAACAGGTGTCTTAAGCCTTCTCCAAATCAAAGAACACAGCCGCAGTCGGGCGCTTCTGCAAGAAGTTATTCATAATGAAGGTCGACAAGGTAACCAGATGGTCAACAGCAGAGTGGCGCCTACTAAATCCACATTGTACATTGGTAAGTAGGCGTCGAGATTCGAGCAGTCAAACCAAACGAGAGTTAACCATTCGCTCCATCACCTTACAGACACAGCTGGTAAGCGAGATGGGTCGATAACTGGAAGGCAAGTGCTTGTCCTTCCCTGGCTTAGGAATCAGTACAACAATAGACTCGCGCCAGCATGCAGGAACATGTCCTTCAATCCCAGATTCAATTGTAAGTACGAAGAAGGAAACCTTTACCAGTAGGAGAAAGGTTCTTCAGCATCGGAATATGAATAGAATCAGGTCCCGGAGCGGAGGACCGTGACCGGGCAAGTGCATTTTTGAGTTCCTGCATGGTGAATGGGGCATTGTAGTTTTCACAATTCGAGGAGTGGAAATTAGATGGCCAAGCCTCCTCTGCCTGTTTTCGGGAGAGAAAGGCAGGGGGGTAATGATTGGAGCTCGAAACCCTTGCGAAAAAGCGGCCGAAGGCATTGGAGACATCCTCAGGGCCACAAGGACGTCATTCGCGACTGCCAAGCCAGAAACTACCCCAGACAACAGAAGAAGGAATAAAACTGTTGAAGGTGCTTGTGAAAGCAGCCCAGCTGGCTTTCTTGCTTTCTTTAAAAATACGACAACACTGCACACTTAATCGTTTATAATTGATACGATTCGCCACTGTAGGGTGGCGTTTAAAGGTGTGTAAGGCACGTCGACAAGCACGTAAGGAGTCTCAACATGCTGCGGTCCACCAGGGGACCGGTACGCGGCTTGGAGAAGAAGTAGTGTGAGGGATGGAATATTCAGCAGCAGTGAGAATGTCTTCTATGAGGTGTGCGGCCTGACTATCGCAGTTTGTGAAGGTTTGATCCTGAAAGGTCGCCCTGGAAGAGAACAGCCCCCAGTCTGCTTTGGAGATGTTCCAACTAGTTGAGCACGGAGAGGGGGTATGATGCAGGGGATGGATAACACACGGGAAGTGGTCGCTCTAATATGTATCAGAAAGCGCATACCACTCCAACCGGCGTGCAAGTTCGGTAGTACATACAGAGAGGTCTAAATGGGAATAGGTGAGAGAGGTGTCTGAAAGGAAAGTAGGGGCTCCAGTATTGAGGCAAACAAGATTGAGCTGGTTGAAAAAGTCTGCTAACAGGGAGTCCGTCGGACAGGATGCTGGAGAGCCCCAAAGATGATGGTGAGCATTGAAGTCTCCAGTTAACAAAAATGGTGCAGGTAGCTGAGCAATAATTTGCAGCATGTCTAGCCTGATAACGGCAGATGACGATGGAGTGTAAATGGTACAAATGGAAAATGTAAAAGTGGGGAGATTAATGCAGACGGCAACTGCCTGCAGGCCAGTGTGCAATGTGATGGGATCATAGTAGATATCATCCTGGACCAGCAACATAACCCCTCCATGAGCCGGAATACCTGCCACAGGGGTTAAGTCAAAACACTCAGAGGTGTAGTGTGCCAAGGGAATGTGATCGCATGGGCGTAGCTTCGTTTCGTGGAGGGCTACGACGAGCGGACGGTGCAAGTGGAGCAGCAATTTCAAGTCCTCTCGGTTGGAGCGAATGCTGCGAATATTCCAGTGAATAAGTGCCATCGTGAGAAGAAGAAGATACAAGAAGGGGTCATCTCGAAGGCCGCTGGCCGAACGGACGACCGTAGTGCTGAAGGTCAGATCGCATGTCTGTGTCGCCACCTCCCTGGTAGTCCGAGGAGAGGCAAGGACAGTACTGTACTTCCTCGCTGGGAGCAATGTGGGCTTCCTACTAGCGAATAGCTTGCGAGCAGCCGAGGTGGAGACTTTCTCTTTGACCCGAATTCCTTGGATACAGCGTTCTTCCTCGTAGATGGGACAGTCGGGAGAGGATGCTGCATAGTCACCGTGGCAGTTCACACAACGAGGAGACGGAGGTGGACAGTCACCATCATGGGCATCCCTGCCACAAGTGACACATTTTGCCACATTCGAACAAGACTGGTGAGTGTGATTAAAATGCTGACACTGGTAGCAGCGCGTAGGTGTCGGGACATAGGGGCAAACAGAAATAACCTCGTAGCCCGCTTCGATGCGCGACGGCAGCTGAACACTATGAAAGGTCAAGAAAAGTGTCTGGGTCGGTATAAGGTCATTGTTGACCTTTTTCATGACCCTATGGACAGCCGTCACGCCCTGCTCAGCGAGGAAAGACTGAATCTCCTCGTCAGTCAATCTATCGAGTGATCTAGTAAATACCACACCACGAGACGAATTGAAAGCGTGGTGAGCCTCCACCCGGACAGGGAACGTGTACAGGTGTGTGTCCCAAAGCAGCTTCTGTGCCTGAAAGGCGCTCTCAGTTTCTAGTAACAAGGTACCATTACGCAACCTGGTACAAGACTTGACAGATCTGGCTATGGCATCTACACCCTTCTGGATAACAAAAGGGTTGACAGAGGAAAAATCCTTTCGGTCCTCAGATCGAGAAACTACGAGGAACTGTGGGGCAAGCGGAAATACTTTTGTCACTGGTGGCTGGTCAAGTTTCCGTTTTTGGGCAGAAGTTGAGAGAGAAGGAGAAGAGAAATCCATTGCGGAGGAATCCCGCATGATTGCCAGCGTCTCCAGTGGTGCATTCGTTCCTTGTGAGGATCCTCTCAGAGGGCACTTCCGCCTTAGGTGATTGTTCACACCTCAGGTCACACCTCCCGCGAAACGGACGGAGGGAGCAATCGGGATGGTCGGAAGGTGTCAGCTCAGGCAATCACCCCTTCCTGGGCCTGGCCTTTAACAGGGGGTATGTTGGTGCCTTACTTGTCTACCCAGGGCGGGAAATTATGCATTACCCTGTCACCGGGTACGCGTGCGAACGCGTGGGTCGGCCTTCAGGCACGCACAGGGAGGAAGGAAGAAGAGGAAAAAGAAAGGAGAGAGGGAAAGAAAGGACAGACTGTCTCAAACGCTGAAGCGGAGACCAGGGAAGGAGAAGAAGGCAAGGAGAAGAAGCAAGGAGAAGAAGGCAAGGAGAAGAATACAAGGAGAAGAAGGCAAGGAGAAGAAGTCCAGGAGAAGTGTAACTAAGACAGTGAGATGGAGAAGAACATAAAAATGAACCAACCAAAGGAAGGAAGAAACCAGAAGAAGTGAAAAACCAAAATGAACGCAAATATAGGTCGTGAATCCGTCCATCTCCGGACGCAAGCACTATCTACCCCCTTGAGGGGGAGGGACTCCTTTTAGTCACCTCTTACGACAGGCAAGAATACCGCGGGCCTGTTCTTACCCCCGAACCTGCAGGGGGGCTGAAATGTTCTGTTCACAGGAAAAAAAAAAATAATAATAAAAGTTATCCATGATCTTCATACAAATGTTCTTTTTTTTGTTTGTCAGTCATTGTTTTCTTTGTTAAACAATGGAAAATTCAGGTGGAATGTAACAATTTATGACAAAGGCCTGACTGGCCAAAAGCTATGGGTGTGTGAATCTTTTTATTGTGACTATCAAGATTCAGCACCTCTGCTATACTGTTTTCTTTGTATTTCAAATAACCTGTTTCAGACCCAAGATGTTATACGCGTATTTGAGAAAGTCAAATAGTGACAAAAGTAAGAAGATTATAGTTGAAAAAAATTTTGCACATGAATATGTGCCAAATTTTTCCCACGACAGTCCTGCACCATACTGGAATGAAGCAGCATGCAGATTCAGCCAAAACCTTCCCTCCACCACACAGCATCAGGTGGCTTGCAGAGTATGGATATAGATGTAGATATAGACCAAGAAGGCAGAAACATTCTCTAAGCCAGTGAGGGTGCAATTTTGGAATTACATAGAAGAAACTTTGTGGGCACAGTATGTTGTTACTGTGGTCTTCAGTCCTGAGACTGGTTTGATGAAGCTCTCCATGCTACTATATCCTGTGCAAGCTACTTCATCTCCCTAGTACCTACTGCAACTTACATCCTTCTGTATCTGTTTAGTGTATTCATCTCTTGGTCTCCCTCTACAATTTTTACCCTCCATGCTGCCCTCCAATACCAAATTGGAGATCCCTTGATGCCTCAGAACATGTCCTACCAACAGATCCCTTCTTCTAGTCAAGTTGTGCCATAAACTGCTCTTCTCCCCAATCCTATTCAATACCTCCTCATTAGTTACGTGATCTACCCATCTAATCTTCAGCATTCTTCTGTAGCACCACATTTCGAAATCTTCTATTCTACTCTTAACTAAACTAGTTATCGTCCATGTTTCACTTCCATACATGGCTATGCTACATACAAATACTTTCAGAAACGACTTCCTGACACTTAAATCTATACTTGATGTTAACAAATTTCTCTTCTTCAGAAACACTTTCCTTGCCATTGACAGTCTACATTTTATATCACCTCTACATTGACCATCATCAGTTATTTTGCTCCCCAAATAGAAAAACTCCTTTACTACTTTAAGTGTCTCATTTCCTAATCTAATTCCCTCAGCGTCACCCGACTTAATTCGACTACATTCCCTTATCATCATTTTGCTTTTGTTGATGTTCATCTTGTATCCTCCTTTCAAGACACTGTCCATTCCATTCAACTGCTCTTCCAAGTCCTTTGCTGTCTGACAGAATTACAATGTCATCGGTGAACCTCAAAGTTTTTATTTCTTCTCCAAGGATTTTAATACTTATTCCAATTTTTTTTTTTGTTTCCTTTATTGCTTTCTCAATAAACAGATTAAATAACATCGAGGATAGGATACAACCCTCTCACACTCCCTTCCCAACCACTGCTCCACTTTCATGACCCTCGACTATTATAATTGATATCTGGTTCCTGTTCAAATTGTAAATAGTCTTACACGCACTGTATTTTACACCTGCCATTTTCAGAATTTGAAAGAGAGTATTCCAGTCAACATTGTCAAAAGCTTTCTCTCATAAATCTTGCTCACCAGATAGTAGAGTTCTGTCAGGACTGGCTCTCCGAAGGCCATCAGTAGTCCTAATGGAATAATGTCTACTCCGGGGGCCTTGTTTCAATTCAGGTCTTTCAGTGATCTGTCAAACTCTTCAGGCAGTATCTTATCTCCTATTTCATCTTCATCTACATCCTCTTCCATTTCCGTAATATGGTCTTCAAGTACATCACCCTTTTATAGACCCTCTTTATACACCTTCCATCTTTCTGCTTTCCCTTCTTTGTTTAGAACTGGGATTCCATCTGAGCTCTTGATGTTCATACAAGTGGTTCTATTTTCTCCAAAGGTCTCTTTAATTTTCCTGTAGGCAGTATCTATCTTACCCCTAGTGAGATAAGCCTCTACATCTTTACATTTGTCCTCTAGCCATGCCTGCTTAGCCATTTTGCACTTCCTCTCTATCTCATTTTTGAGACGTTTGTACTCCTTTTTGCCTGCTTCATTTACTGCATTTTTATATTTTCCCCTTTCATCAATTAAATTCAACATATCTTCTGTTACCCAAGGATTTCTACTAGCCCTCGTCTTTTTACCTATTTGATCCTCTGATGCCTTCACTACTTCATCTCCAAAGCTACCAATTCTTCTTCTACTGTATTTCTTTCCCCCATTCCTGTCAATTGTTCCCTTATGTTCTCCCTGAAACTCTGCACAACCTCAAGTTTAGTCAGTTTATCCAGGTCCCATCTCCTTAAATTCCCAACTTTTGCAGTTTCTTCAGTTTTAATCTACAGCTCATAACCAATAGATTGTGGTCAGTGCCCACATCTGGCCCCGGAATTGTCTTAAAATTTAAAACCTGGTTCCTAAATCTCTGTCTTACCATGATATAATCTATCTGATACCTTCTAGTATCTCCAGGCTTCTTCCATGTATACAACCTTTTTTATGATTCTTGAACCAAGTGTTAGCTATGATTAAGTATGATTAAGTTGTGCTCTGTGCAAAATTCTACCAGACGGCTTCCTCTTTCATTTCTTAGCCCCAATCCATATTCATCTACTACATTTCCTTCTCTCTCTTTTCCTACTACCAAATTCCATTCACCCATGACTATTAAATTTTCATCTCCCTTCACTATCTGAATAATTTCTGTTGTTTCATCATACATTTCTTCAATTTCTTCGTCATCTGCAGAGTTAGTTGGCATATAAACTTTTACTACTGTAGTAGGTGTGGGCTTTGTGTATATCTTTGCCACAATAATGCATTCACTATGCTGTTTGTAGTAGCATACCCATACACCTATTTTTTTATTCATTATTAAACCTACTCCTGCATTAACTCTAGTTGATTTTGTATTTATAACTCTGTATTCACCTGACCAAAAGTCTTGTTCGTCCTGACACCGAACATCACTAATTCCCACTATATCAAACTTCAACCTATCCATTTTCCTTTTTAGATTTTCTAACCTATCTGATCGATTAAGGGATCTTACATTCCATGCTCCAATCTGTAGAATCCCAGTTTTCTTTTTCCTGAAACAATGTTCTCTTGAGTAGTCCCCGCCCAGAGATCCAAATGGAGGATGATTTTACCTCTGGAATATTTTGCCCAAGAGGACGCCATCATCATTTAACCATACAGTAAGGCTGCAAGCCCTTGTGAAAAATTACAGCTGTGGTTTCCCCTGCTTTCATCCATTTGCAGTACCAGCACAGCAAGACCGTTTTTATTAGTGTTGCAAGGCCAGATCATAAAATCATCCAGACTATTACCCGTGAAACTACTGAAAAGGCTGCTGCCCCTCTTCAGGAACCACATGTTTGTCAGTCCTCTCAATAGATACGCTTACATTGTGGTTGCACCTAGGGTACGGCTATCTGTATCGCTGAGGAAATGGCAAGATCCATGGTTCTTGGGAGAGAGGGAGGGGTAAGGGGGGCGGCACAGTAATAGGAGAGCAATTGCAGCATATGTGAAAAGTAGCAAATATGAACTTAGGACAAGAGGGGCTTGATATTTGGGCTCATCAGATAAAAAAAATCAAGAGAAATTGCTGATTTGACAAAGTCATTTAACACATTAGAATGACTATAAAATTTGAGACTGTTAGCCTTACCTGTATTTGACCTACACAGCTCCATCTACAATCAGCTAATGAGACAAAGAGAAGATTTCTTCCAAGGTTTCTTAGAACTTATCTAACTTTTCCCTGTAATAAAAATAGGACCTTGGAAGAACTGTCTCTTTAATGAGTATTGATGCCTTCTTTATCAAGTCCATAGAAGGTCATGAAATACACTTTTCTGAAGACAAACTGGATGCATTTTTTCAGCCACCAACCTTGAGACATTTCAGTAGTTTCCAGGAGCTTCCTTTGTCTGCATACATAGATAGTCTAAAGCCACACTGATACTGATATAATCATCCCTATAATTTCAGGAGTCGTCAGTTCACCCCCCACCCCCGCCCCCGCCGCACTCCTTTTCCCTTTGAATATTCTGCACATTCCATTGTCCTGAGGATGAGGATCCTTAATAGGTTTTTAAGCCTAGCCTTATTCAACTCGTGGGAGACAACTACTACTCAACACAAATGATTAAAGACCTCAAAAGTGTGTTCTTTATTGTAATTGCTGGGATGTTTCAGGTGCTCTCAATGTGTTGTCAGAAAATGCCATGTGCCATTGGGCTTCCATTCACTGCAAGGAATATATAACCAGATGAGACTCAAGGCACTTCTCAAATTCTCACATATCCTCCTCCTGCTGATAAATCATCAATGCAAAAATCATGTCTGTACTAGTATAACATTTAATGAACAGAGCTTAGGCTGTGTATTTATATATTTACATGTTATCTTTAGCAGTAAATACAGCTTTCACATTACACATTCCCTGAGGCCTACATACCTCAACAGAGTGGTGTCAGTATTATGTAATAAATCTGATCTTGAAATTGCTGGGTCCACTCCTGTTCCTTATTTATACAAATGGTATGCCGTCTGTTTGCTGATGACACTAGCTTGGTAGTGAAGAATGTTGCGTTCAGTACTGGCACTGTTTCAAGTAATGCAGTTCAAGACAAGTTCATGGCTTGTAGAGAATAAACTAATGCTTAATCATGGCAAGAATCAGTTTTTACAATTTCTAACACACAATTCAACAAAAGCCAAGATTTTTACAATTAGTGAAATTTACAATTTCCAATTTCTGATTGTTCAGAATCTTGTTCAAAGACTTAATGCTGGCGTTTTCACTATTTGAAGAGTATCTGAAGTAAATGATAGTTCAATACAAAATATTAATCTACTTTGTTCATTTTCATTTGATTATGACATATAGTATTATATTTTGGGATAACTCTTCCATTCTGCAAAGGATGTTTTTGGCTCAGAAATGGGGGTTCAGGCAGTAAGTGGTGTAAGTTTGTGAACGTCCCATTGATAACTGTTTATTAGTATGAGTAAGGTGACATTAGCCTATTAATATACATATATTCTCTGCTGTCATTTCTTGTGAACAATATCAGCTTATTCCCAAGAATTAGCAGCATTCACTCAGTTAACACTACATACAAATCCAATCTGCATTTGGATGGCACTTCCTGGACTTTTCTGTAGAAAGGTGTACAGTATACTGTGGCATCCATTTCCAATCAGCGACCACAAGAATGGGTCTCCTATTCTTGATTGTGTTTACATAAACTTGTGGCTTTGTTTTAGTTTCATAAACATTTTATTTTTTCTGACACATTCCATGACCTCAGATTTTCTCCTGAAATTGGTCCTGTGGAACAAGGTGTATAAAAAAAGAAACCACTTACTAGATAATGGACTGTTTGTCATGGTGATGAGAGCTGGCAAGGAAGTCAATGCAAGATCTGAAAGACCATCAGAATAATTATCATTTGATTCTGTTTCATGTACCAGACACCTATCTTAATATTATGAAAAGCAAACCCAAAGAATGATATTAGCTGAACAGTTACTTTTACATCACACTGCACAATTTGTGATAAACTTGCTGAAGTACACTAAGGTAGTTTTATTGAATTACTACTAATCACTACATGTAAAACACAATAACTCCTAAGACAAGAAGACCTCTTGAAGAAGGGCACTTTGTACTTATTTCGCAACCCATAAAGTTTTTTCAGAAGACATTAGGAAGTTTGTCAGGCTATGATTGTATTGACAAGAATGAGTCCTATCATTCTAGAAAAATGTTAGACATTTTTAAGAAGATCAATTGTCATGTTTAGTGAGTATCAACTATGATGTAATTTCTCGCTTTGGTAAAATTATGGATCTCACAGTGTAATGTCTACAGTACCGATGAACAATGGTCACCATCAGAAAGTCATTCTTTATTTGAAATGGTGCATTTAAACTTTTATTCACTTTAGAAACTTTCCATCTTGTACATGAAATCTTGTACAGATTGATGCAGCATTTCTGCAGGGTGGGATAATGATAGTTGCTTTATTGTCCTTCATAGTACGTGATGATTTGAGTGATTTATTCCATGATAAAGATAAAGATATCTGGTTAGGGGGGCACTCAATTGCATGGTTATCAGCATCCATTCAAAGTCCCAATTTTTGCATGGTCCAGTCCTGCCACTTTTTATTGCATACTGTCTCATTCTGGGTCAGTGATATGCCTTCCCCCTACATCTGTGATCACTGTGAAATCTGGAATTACATCAGGAAAGTGAAGATGAAGTTTAACTGTCATTAAGATTCTGGTTACAAACCACTCACACACAACACAGCATTAATTATTAAGGAAAGTTGCTTGTTGTAAATTAAGAGCCAGTATGTGACTGGTCTTTGAGAAATGTTTTGGGTCATTTAGCAGATAATTTAGACTTGAGATGGCATTTCAGTAACCAGTGTAATAGATGTTAAAAAGTTTGTGGGGTCAGGAAACAAACCAGCATGGGAGATGTAATTAGAATGGAATGGAAATGAATAGGATATGTAGAAAGGAGTTTACTTGATTAATTAACTCAGTAACATGTGGGAAGTATTGTAATGGCTCAAAGCCCTGAGCTGATGAAAGTTGTGAGCGCCCTGGAATGAGTCCAGGAAGGAGGATGGTGTTAATTACATGCCACAAAGTTAACTTTTTGCCAGTGGTGAAACTTACCCTTGTTCCACTGGTCTCTAGAGTCCCCTCTTCAATTTCACACTCCTCAGCAATAGGAGAGAAAACACCTGAACATGATTGACAGAAAAAAATTCGATTTAATATAAAAAAATACTTAAATGCATAAGTAAAAAACAAACAAACAAGTAATACACAAAGATTGTTTCAACATTACAGGATAAAGAACAGAATCAATTATTTCAATTTATTAGAGTGCCTACTGATCAGTGAATTACTGAGCATCTAATCTACTGAATTATGTACAACAGTGATAATTACTAACCTTGTTCCAGAAAGCCAGAACTTTATTTCAGTTGCAGGCTGGCTATCTGAAGACTGACTGGGACAAATAAAATTTTACAGTCAATGTTTTACATAATTATTGACAAAATTTTAATATGTAAAATCCTTTAGTAATCTGCTTATAAAAACATACAACTTTATGTTACAGGATTAACTCACTGCGGCCTGTGTAAAAGTTAGGAACTGTGTGTATGACTGTATATGCAGCCTCACTAACTGCAGTCATATGCCAAAATTATATTCAGCCACTATTTGACATTGAGAGCACTTAGTGACTTGCAGATAACTTCACACATCATTCAAATTATCATAAATTTCTCTCAGGGTTACCCGACACAAAGTAATAGCAAAATTGTTTATAACATACTACATTTTTGCTGTTCATGCAGTAAAATTGCCACATCATAACACATACAAAGCGACCCTCTTTTCCTTACTTACAGCTGGGTACACGAAGTCAGGAGAATGAATGGTAGATGAGGTGTGATATTTCTAAGGTGCTGTATTTGTAGTGGTGAGGTGGGATGAAAAACTGATGGATACGATGACAGTATGGAGTAGGAGACATCATAAGAATGATGTGGAAGTGGGTTGTGTAGCATGTCAGTGGTGCCTTATGATCCTGCCTTATGCCACACAATGCAGGGCTGTCTGTTGCTGGCATGTTAAGAGGCCTGAAACAAACTCAGTGCAGTTCATCTTGCCCAGACAGACACTGCACAGTTTTTGTACAGGGGCCATGTGATACTGGACAACTTTCCAATATACCGCCACTGCACAGTCTTCATACGTCACTGTGCAGTGGCTCTGCAGCCAACCGAAGTCCTAAACTTGACATCAATTATCTACTTCCGAGTGCCATGATTATATTAATAAGAATGCAGCCCACAAAATTGTCATTTCCAGTGCAACATACACCAAAGGTGCCTACAACAATGTTTGTCAGTTGTTACAGAGTGCTGAACTGGAAGCTTCAAGAATAGTACTCATATTAGGGACAATCTATAAGTGGATTAGGATAATCGCTACTTTGCCTTCACTAGAAATCTGTTTCATTTGCTGTGTGTTGTCACATACAACCTGTGCTGCAATGAAACTCTATTCCTCTTAGATACTCGGGAACATCTCTCTTCTTCTGCTTTTTTTCATTACTTCTTTGTCCCTGAGAACTTACTTCCAGTGTCTTCTGTTCCATTGGGTAGCCTTCACCTCTGTGTTCTAGTGCTTCTGCAGACTTTTTGGATGATTTTGCTTCATGACCAAAATGGTTTCCATTTCTTCTGAGTTGCAGATGGCTCTACATTTTTGTTCTTGCATGTTCTTTGATTCATTACCTTATTATTATTTGTTTTATCTTGTCTCTGTCTTGTACCACTTCATTTCTTCATTCTGTTGTAATTCTACCCGCACCACCCGTCCATCCCATTCCTCCTTAACAATGTCCTGGCCTGATTCCTGTAGTTTCCCCCTCCCCCCCCCCCCCCCTTCCGTCCATAACTGTGCCTCCTGAGTGGCACTGCCATCTCCTCCATGGAGATGACAGTTGTCATATTTTTGGCTGCTGTTACAGTCACAAAATTTCCTCTGGGCACAACAACAACATTGGAATCTAGGACATCACCAGTACAACTTGCAGTGTTCAACTTGCACCTTGAAGAATGATTCTCATACTAATTTCAATCTTACATCACATCAGGAATATTTCTATGTTGCTTGCAATAGGAAGCTGGTTCACTTACCCAACACTATCATGTGACTTCTGTGTTGCAATGAAGTTCTAATGTTATGGCTACCTGGGCATGGATCATCCACAATAGGTTGGATGTGTTACTATGAGTGTGGGTGGCAGATGGGGCAAGACAGTTCCTTGCTAGGCTCCCTGTAGGGAGGTGAGGCAGGAAGACAAACAGACTGTAGTGAAAGTCTTAATGGGAAATAATTTATGAGGGAAGAGCCTGGCACCAGAGATAAATCAAGAGACCAAGAAGTGACACTGTATGTACTTCATCAATTGCAAATATACAGGTAAGTTGTGTGTTTAATAAGAAATTATATTTACTTTAGATTTTATCTCAATGTGTATTTTTCCTATATCATCAATACTCCCCAGACTATGTTATGTTTCATGTCAAACCTTCTGCAAAATAACAATAAAATTTTATTATTATACAATGAAAATAATCAGTTTAATACAATAAATCTCACTCACACACACACACACACACACACACACACACACAGGTTTAACTTATGCAAACTTTCAGAGTCAGTTCAGATACATTACATTGGTAATAAAATTGGGTTGCTATATATGTAGGTGGGACCAAGTCATACATCTTGCCCCATGGCCAGTCCTCACTCTCACTCAGCAGTCCTGGTTACAATAGCTGGGCTGATTCTGAAACCCACACATTCCTGGTCTCAACATTAAGCAATGCTGAAGGTCATGTAATGAGACATTTGGAAGCAAGGGATTTGGAGCGAAGTGACAAATCATTCTGTACTCTATGGCAATGTGATGGAAGGAGTTGTGTTAGCTGAACGCTGTTAACTTTACGTGCCATCATCATTAGTGCCAACAATGATGTGCAGAGGAGGCAGTGTGACAGTATGCAATTGCTCCTCTTAACTTGTTCCCTCCTTATCACACTTTAGAGAATGCTAAATGCAGAAGGATAAATGTGTATTTGACAGCAGTGTACTGTCTACAGCAGTGGAACAGTTCAGACACAATAACTGACTGAATCAGCTCAACAATACCACCTGAGATGAACTAGTATCGTGAGGCAAAAACTTATGGACAGTTATATTCCTGCATTGAGCTTGCCTGCCAATATTCCAACCAGAAAACAATGGATTATCTTAGGGACAAGTTATAATGGTGACTTCACTCCAAACTCAATGTCCTACATCTCTACCTTCTTTGGGTTTGGCTCAGAAGGAAGAATGGGCTGCCATTCCTTCACAGAGGTCTGGGTGTTAACAGAAGAGTTCAAGCCACTATAATGGAGACGGGTGGACACACACACACTATCTTAATGTTCACTAATAGGTGACCTGATACATTTGATTCACAAGCCTCCCCTTGTGTGCTCCCACTGCTACTCACCCACTGAGTGCTTGGCCTCCCCAGCCTTGTCCTCTTGCTCGAGCTGCTGCCGTCTTTCAGCAGCTGCAGCTATACACACAGAGAGGAAAGCATCTTTTAATAACCTTATTTACTGCTTTAATGAATTGCTGCTTCTACTATTTTGAAATTACAGCTGCAACAACTGCCATATATACATCTTTTAACATACAAAGTGCCATATTGAGAATACTACTACATCTACATCTACATGACTACTCTGCAATTCATATTTAAGTGCTTGGCAGAGGGTTCATCGAACCACAATCATACTATCTCTCTACTATTCCACTCCCGAACACCAAGCGGGAAAAATGAACACCTAAACCTTTCTGTTCGAGCTGTGATTTCTCTTATTTTATTTTGATGATCATTCCTACCTATGTAGGTTGGGCTCAACAAAATATTTTCGCATTCGGAAGAGAAAGTTGGTGACTGAAATTTCGTAAAAAGATCTCGCCGCGACAAAAAATGTCTATGCTGTAATGACTTCCATCCCAACTCGTGTATCATATCTGCCACACTCTCTCCCCTATAACGTGATAATACAAAATGAGCTGCTCTTTTTCCACCCTTTCGATGTCCTCCATCAATCCCACCTGGTAAGGATCCCACACTGCGCAGCAATATTCTAACAGAGGACAAACGAGTGCAGTGTAAGCTGTCTCTTTAGTGAACTTGTTGCATCTTCTAAGTGTCCTGCCAATGAAACGCAACCTTTGGCTTGCCTTCCCGAAAATATTATCTATGTGGTCCTTCCAACTGAAGTTGTTCGTAATTTTAACACCCAGGTACTTAGTTGAATTGACAGCCTTGAGAATTGTACTATTTATCGAGTAATCGAATTCCAACAGATTTCTTTTGGAATTCATGTGGATCATCTCACACTTTTCGTTATTTAGCGCCAACTGCAACCTGACACACCATACAGCAATCTTTTCTAAATCGCTTTGCAACTGATACTGGTCTTCGGATGACCTTACTAGATGGTAAATTACAGCATCATCTGCGAACAATCTAAGAGAACTGCTCAGATTGTCACCCAGGTCATTTATACAGATCTGGAACAGCAGACGTCCCCAGACGCTTCCCTGGGGAACACCTGATATCACTTCAGTATTACTCGATGATTTGCCATCTATTACTACGAACTGCGACCTTCCTGACAGGAAATCACAAATCCAGTCGCACAACTGAGACGATACCCCATAGCTCCGCAGCTTGATTAGAAGTCGCTTGTGAGGAATGGTGTCAAAAGCTTTCCGGAAATCTAGAAATATGGAATCAACTTGAAATCCCCTGTCGATAGCGGTCATTACTTCGTGCGAATAAAGAGCTAGCTGCGTTGCACAAGAGCGATGTTTTCTGAAGCCATGCTGATTACGTGTCAACAGATCGTTCCCTTCAAGGTGATTCATAATGTTTGAATACAGTATATACTCCAAAACCCTACTGCAAACCGACATCAATGATATAGGTCTGTAGTTAATTGGATTACTCCTACTACCCTTCTTGAACACTGGTGTAACCTGCGCAATTTTCCAATCTGTAGGTACAGATATATCGATGAGGGAGCGGTTGTATATGAGTGCTAAGTAGGGATCTATAGTATGAGCGTAATCTGAAAGGAACCTAATCGGTATACAATCTGGACCTGAAGACTTGCCCGTTATAATATCCCAGCTCCTCCACCAAATTATAACGTTCCACTTCAATTTGTTTGCACATATAGCGATCCCAGCTTCCTCAACCAAATTAAAACATTTCAGCTCCTCAACACCAAATTAAAACGTTGCATTAGGAGGTGTCTGCTTCGTGCAAAAGGTCTTGAGTTCATATTGAGGACAACAAGTAATTCTTCATTACAGATGTTTATTTACAAACAGAACTGACAGACTTCACAGACTCAACAACTGACACTCAGAGCTAACTGCTCTGCATATCCGAACTGGCAACTGACAACTCCTAGGTGTATTAATATTTTTCCAAACAATGAGAGTCTTTGACAATGTTTTGTTTACAATACGATAGCAATTCACGACTTAAAACTAAATTAGACATTACAGAATTTTAGTACAGATTAAAGTAAGTAAAAGGATCAGTACATATAAATTCTTACAAGCATGATTTCCAAATAGATTTTATAACATTTTTCTACCAGCTTCTGGATAACCTTCACCAGATTTGTACCGATGTTTCCAGAAATATCTTGACATTTGATTCTGGATATTTCTTGAGTGATTTAGAACAACTATTTGTATGTAAAATGATTTAAATCGTGTTTCAAAACGTAAATAAATCTTTTTAGCAATATTTATTGACACAAATCGTCTTTTGAAATTAGGTTATGAAACAGTTTTCACAAGTTTTCGTATTTTTGCGATCATAATATAGAATTTCTCGATAGAAAGTTCCAGAAGTGTGCATTAAACGTTCATTTACAGACTTTCTCTTTAGCTGGTGAGTTTTAAAAGTATCTTGTCCATATTATACGAAATGATTTAGCTCAAAACTGATAATTTATACAATTAATCAGAGCTACAGCAAACAGTGAGTCTTTCTTTTACAAAATGAAATATAATTACAAAATTGAATGAAAATAGGTTACTAACACTAATATATATTTACATTAATTCTATTTTTGTTCCTTCTGTGCAAAATGTCCTAATATTGACACAGTACAATATTTAAACATCACCAAAGTTTCCCTTTACATTTTGCATATCTGTATTGACATCCCCTAAAAGTCTACAGTATCGAATACTTCAATATGTCCCAATATGTCCTGTAATGTTACACCGTATCAAGCGATTTGAGTTGCTTCGCAACCCCTAAGGTACCTACTTCTAAGAAACTCATGCTAGCAGATGTTCGTGTTTCAAATTCTGGAATATTCCATTCGTCTTCGCTGGTGAAGGAATTTCGGAAAACTGCGTTCAATAACTCCGCTTTAGCGGCACAGTCGTCGATAACAGTACCATCGGCACTACACAGCGAAGGTATTGACTGCGTCTTGCCGCTTGTGTACTTTACATACGACCAGAATTTCTTCGGATTTTTTACCAAATTTCGAAACAATATTTCGTTGTGGAACCTATTAAAGGCATCTCGCATCGAAGTCCCTGCCAAATTTCGCGCGTCTGTAAATTTTAGCCCCTCTTCGGGATTTCGCATTCTTCTGAACTTCGCATGCTTCTTCCGTTGCCTTTGCAACAGCGTTCGGACCTTTTATGTGTACCACGGGGGATCCGTTCCATCTCTTACCAATTTATGAGGTATGAATATCTCAATTGCTACTATATCTTTGAATTTGAGCCACATCTCGTCTACATTCGCATAGTCAGTTCGGAAGGAATGGAAATTGTCTTTTAGGAAGGCTTGTAGTGACACTTTATCCGCTTTTTTAAATAAAATTATTTTGCGTTTGTTTCTGAAGGATTTGGAAGAAATGGTATTGAGCATAGCTACAACGACCTTGTGATCACTAATCCTTGTATCAGTCATGATGCTCTCTATCAGCTCTGGATTGTTTGTGGCTAAGAGGTCAAGTGTGTTTTTGCAACCATTTACAGTTCGCGTGGGTTCGTGGACTAACTGCTGGAAATAATTTTCGGAGAAAGCATTTAGGACAATCTCGGAAGACGTTTTCTGCCTACCACCGGTTTTGAACAAGTATTTTTGCCAACATACCGAGGGTAGGTTGAAGTCCCCACCAACTATAACCGTATGAGTGGGGTATTTATTTGTTACGAGACTCAAACTTTCTCTGAACTATTCAGCAACTGTATCATGGGAGTCTGGGGGTCGGTAGAAGGAGCCAATTATTAACTTAATTCGGCTGTTAAGTATAACCTCCACCCATACCAATTCGCACGGAGTATCTACTTCGACTTCACTACAAGATAAACCACTACTGACAGACACAAACACTCCACCACCAATTCTGCCTAATCTATCTTTCCCGAACACCGTCTGAGACTTCGTAAAAATTTCTGCAGAACTTATTTCAGGCTTTAGCCAGCTTTCTGTACCTATAACAATATCAGCTTCTGTGCTTTCTATTAGCGCTTGAAGCTCAGGGACTTTTCCAGCGCAACTACAACAATTCACAACTATAATTCTGACTGTTCCTTGATCCAAGCACGTCCTGTAATTGCCAAGCACCCTTTGACATCGCAGCCCATCCCGCACTTTCCCGAGTCCTTCTAACCTAAAAAAACGCCCAGTCCACGCCACACAGCCTCCGCTACCCATGTAGCCGTTAGCTGAGTGTAGTGAACTCCTGACCTATTCAGCGGAACCCGCATCCCCACCACCCTATGGCACAAGTCAAGGAATCTGCAGCCAATACGGTCGCAAAACCGTCTGAGCCTCTGATTCAGACCCTCCACCCGGCTCTGCACCAAAGGTCCGCAGTTGGTTCTGTCAACGATGCTGCAGATGGTGAGCTCTGCCTTCATCTTGTAAGCAGCCTTCACCAAATCAGATAGCCGCTGGAATCCAGAGAGAATTTCCTCAGATCCAAAGCGACACACGTCATTAGTGCCGACATGTGCCACCACCTGCAGCTGGCTGCACCCTGTGCTCTTCATGGCATCCAGAAGGACCCTTTCCAGATGAGGAATGACTCCTCCCGGAATGCACATGGAGTGCACACTGGATTTCTTCCCCTCCTTAGCCGCTGTATCCCTAAGGGGCCCCATTACGCACCTAACATTGGAGCTCCCAACTACCAGTAAGCCCATATTCTACGTTTGCCCGGACCTTGAAGGCTGAGAATGATCCTCTGAAACAGGGCAGGCAGCTGCATCTGGCTCAGCCAGAGACAGTGCCTGAAACCGGTTTGTCAGACGCACCGGGGAGGCTTTCTGATCAGCCTCCGGGGACGTCTTTCGCTGCCTGCCATGCCTTGGAACGTCCTCCCAATCAACCACAGGCGAGGGCTCAGCCCCACTGCGGGCAGCAACCGGGGCAACCACAGCGGCAGACCGATCTGGGACCAGACGGGACGAGGTTGACATCCCCGTGATACCCAAGTCCGGCTCCCCACAGTGGTGCCCATTGGCAACAGCCTCAAGCTGCGTGATCGAAGTCAGCGCCGATTGTAGCTGTGAGCGAAGGGATTCCAAGTCAACCCTTATCCGAACACAGCAATTGCAGTCCCTGTCCATTCTAATCGATGTTGAACAACAGTTACTGAAACACGAGTCCGTGCCTAGATAACGCAAGCGAAACACGCAAAGAATGTATCAACTAACCTGTACAAATGCCTAACGACTGTGCTACAATCTGCTGAATTTACGATTACAGTAACTAAAACTTTAAATTGCACCTCCTATACGAAACTCACACACAATTTAAATAAGAATCTACCAAGTAAACACTAAAGCGTGATGCTACAACTGTCAAATACTATAATACTCCCAAAATATATGAATTAAACAAGGCAAGTACCCAAAAACATGCAAAGAAATTAATTAAACTATCTAACAAATAAGTAAGCTAGTGTTATACGACTTGCTGCTGCAGCTGCTTATCCAACGGCGGCAGGGAGCTCAATGGCTGTGACCAACCGACACTGGCTGTTCAAAACAAAAACAGAAGACAGACGACTATGCGAATTTACACTATTCAGGTATTAAGGTGCGATGCTACAACCCTCAAATACTATAATACGCCCGAAATATAGGAATTAAACAATGCAAGTACCCAAAAACACTCAAAGAAATTAATTAAACTATCTAACAAATAAGTAAGCTAATGTTATACAACTTGCTGCTGCAGCTGCTTATCCAACAGCGGTAAGGAGCACTACTAATCTCAGAAGGAATTACTAAGAAATAGAAAGCCACATACATGGTGTGTGTAAAAAGAAAATTTTTTGACAGTGTCCATTGGAACAACTTTCATGGTCCATGCTTATATAAACCACTTTGAAGGAGTGATGAACATACCGATGTCTCTTAACAAAGACTGACATTTTAAAAAAAATATGTCACTAATACACTATGAATTAAGTAACACAAAACAACTGGCCATACATACATACAAATATCGTTCATTAGGTTTATTAGATTTATTTCCATTTTGTTTATGGTGAGTTACGTCATGAGAAAGTATAAACCTCCAGCATGGGACAGCTGTCACAGCAGCATTGGGTGAGAAACTATATGCTCAGCTGTGGAAATAGGAGAAAGAGAACAAATGTGTAAAATGAGAAAAAACTGTTTGAATTTCAATACTGAAGAAATTTTCATCTGCCACTATTCAATTGTTCATTGCCCTATTCAAGTAGTAGCCAGAAATTTCATTCATCAGCTCTAGATAATGTTTCAGTCCAAAGGCATTCGACTTGTGTATAGTGCTTGGCTAGTCTTCTCATTTATGGCTGAGTAATCTTGCAGCTTGAGATAGCCAATGCAGTGAGGAGTATGGCACAAACCAGCGCATACACATTGAGGAAGTAAATGGGGGGAGGTTCTAATCAGTGAAGTATAGAATTAATTTTGATTGGTTGTGGATGGAAACAACAAGTCTAGTCAGTACATATTGCACATATACTGCTTTTGCTTAATGGTGTTTCAAGAAACTCTTCCTTAAAGCAACCCATCTGTAAGGAAACGCACACTGTCACAGCTCTTTCAGGGATACTGGAAATAATAAACAACACTGTAACATGGAAGTGTGCTACAATGTGAGCCAAAGACACAAGTCATCCCAATGCTATTTCTGGTGAAGGTTTCAAAGAACTAGTCAAATAATGAATAGATCTAGGTGAAAATTTCATAGTATTTTAGATGTACTGAATTCATCAGCACAACACTGCAAATATAAATTATACGTGCTATGTATTGCTGGGAAACAAACCTGTTCCATTCATTAACAGTACTTGCTGCTAGCAACATAATGCTAATCTTAATCTTCTCTTTCGAACTTGCATTCAGTGCTGCTGAGTTCTGTCTCAGGTTTGTTTTTCATCTCTATTAGTTCTATGTGAACAATGATATTCAGAACTACGGATAGCGTAGCTCACTAAGAAACCCACGCCAACAGTGGCAAGGGGCAAGGCATCTCAGACAATGCAATTACATAAGCATAACATACAATGTTTTTGGCAGTACAAGAAATATGTATTTTAGACAAAAATGTTACAGAATTGAAAAACCACAAGCATTTTAGGGGTAAAAAGGATTAAAAATTATGAAAAAATAGGACTACCTGGTACTGCTTTCTATATTCTGAAAAATTTAGAACATTTTGTGACAATTCAAACTGATTAACACAGTGACATGAAAAATAATCAGGATACCATTGCTAATTGCCAAGTTCCAATTAATGATGACAATAAGAAAACTATGAGTGAAGTAAAAGCACTCTGGGAACTTTTGGAAAACACTATATAAAAAATTCCAAAAGCACATAATGTGATAATGGTGGAGAATATTAAGAGAATATCTAGCCCATAAAGGAACCAACGAGAAGAAGGTCAAGAATAAATAATCTTAGTAGAACAATTCAGTTGAAGTTAATGTCAACTTCTAGCAAAAAATTTGAAAGTAACAAGAAAATGAGATAATAAAGCTGATCATTATCTAACGAAAATTGAACTGAATCTTCTCCCTAATAAAAATCAAAAGACACAGAAAACATTCATTGAATGTGGCACAGACAGGCTTAACAAAACAAAGGAGACAGTAAAACATTTTTCAGAAGTAATTAAAACAGCTAAATCAGGAAAGTGGAGGAATTATCCAAAGAAATGAATAGAGCAGTGAAGAATGCATTTGGATTAACAAAAATGGTGAAAAAAGTCTCTATGAAGGTGAATGTTTTATGTTGAATTACTAATTATACAAACTTTATGTCCTAGAATGATGAATCACTTGAAAAATACTCAGTTTGCTAAGAAATCTAGAGGTATAGATATTAAGGAGTAAAGAAGTAGTATACTGCAACATATGAAACACAACTGAATTGATACAGGAGAGTTGACTGCTATTTTTTGGCCATTTATGAAGAATAAACAGCAACAGGTTAACCAAACAGAGTGTTAAGCATCTTTGGGTCAAAGTGTCAACAATAGCATCAACACAAGAAGTTACGAAAGATTTCAAAAGAAATACAAGAAACATGTGCAGTACAAAGGCAGATTTTCAAGAAGCAAGTTTTGCAAATGGAAGGATTCCAAGGCAGGAGGAAGAAGAGGACAGGGTCATAATGGTCTGAGAAGAGAAAATGGATAGATAGTGAGAAGATGAAAGAAACCTGGAAGAAGAAGAAAGAGGAACAAAGGAGTAAGCATTGTAATTAACATGTGGTCATTAGATGTCCCAAAGGCAAAAAAAATGAAAAAAAATAGGAGTAATTATGTCTGCAACATTATTAGTACACAACATCAACACCAAGGGCCCAATACACTTCCTTGGAGCACATCTTAAGTTACTTCTGCAATGTTCTATGTAATTCTATGTAAAGTCCTACCAACAGATATATCCTCAGCCTTGTCACTAATTTCATTTGTTTTGTACATATCTTAGTGAAAGAACCCATCAACATTTTGTGATGCTGGTACATTAGATGTTAGGAGCACAAATGAGAGACGTCTTTATGCAGCTGCTACCAATAATGGTAACAGTGAGCACACAATGCATGCATTTAGTCAGCCTTTCCCATCTTTGTGCTTTTTGTTGTTAGTGACATTACATGTGATCTGAGACAAGTTGATATGCCTAGAACCCAAAGGATACAGTCTGCTTTTTCACAATTTTTATGGAGTACATTACCTCATTGTCACCTAATGTGGACACATTCTTTTAAATAAATAGTCAACCTATGAATATTATGTTGACACAAAGCATTAATAGATTTTAATTTAAAATGGCTAAATGGGCAAAATGAGAACAGTGGTGCTTATAATAAGTGGTTTCAATGGCAAGTGGCAAAAATTCCTTTAAAAGTAAATTTATTTTCCCTATGAAACCTAGACACAAAAAATTAAAAATATTAGGTTGGAGCTCAAGTAGCTAGGTTTTTTTTTGCATGTTGGTATTCTGGTTGCTATTGGTTTATTTATAAATTGCCATTTTGTATTTTAGTTCACAGTAGCTATTTGATTTTCATATTGTCATTCTGTCATTTGGCATGAATGTGGTTAACTTGTTCCAGATCCCAATAACGTAGGCAAGTTTTTCTAAGGAGCTCAACTATGAAGAGTGATAGTTGTATACTTAAATATATTTATCTCAAGATGACAATTTCAATATGTGCTATGTTAATGGAATAAAGGAATTGTGAGTTAAATATTACTACTTACCATATTGTGCTAATTTGTAATGTTTGCTTATCTTTAAAGTGGCATACTTTTAAATGTCAATTTGGTACTTAAAAATTTGTCTTCTTTCCCTTTGAGCACATTTCCTTCGCAATCTACCACATTACACATTTTAAAAGCATCTACACATTTGTAACCAATCATTTGTATTTACGATAACACTGCCAATTTTCAGTATGATGTGTGTACTACATAATTAACATCCAGTGTTAAGTCAAAGTATACAATTTTAAAAAACTGTTTTACAGAAATACTGTAGCACATCATCAATGAAGAATGAATGTCAAAGGAAATGATGAAAAATAATTTACCACGTAAGAAAATGTTGAAGTTGCAAATTTAAAGTGTAATTATGCTACTGAATAAAGCTAAAAACTCACCTGCCAATACCTGTACCATTGGTAACTTCTGCGGACCCTGCAAAAAAAAATTTACAAAGATGAATAACTTTACATCAACTGAATTTGAGTGTAAGTCAAACACCTTGAAACATGGCAGTCCTATGTCATCTCACTGCACATGCTCACCTCAGTTTTAATAAGTTGGTAAACTGAAATGATTGAGATAGGAATCAGATGCAGTGACTAGTAGGTAGATGTGAAATTTTATTAAAGAGAGATTGACAAAAAGTGAATAATGATCCACTTGAAGAAACTCCAATTTTTTTAAATTTTAATTGAACTTAAGGGTCTGAATTCACTAGAGCTGATAGCTGCCACAACAACTACCGTCACATATCAATACAAAAGTACCCACAAAATGCAAGTCAGCAGGGTGGGAATGCACATCATAGCTGATAGATGTTTGATTATTGGAGTAAAAATACTGTCAGTAACCAAAATAAAAGTACAGCATCATTTGCTGGAATGAACACCCCTCATGAAAGTAGAAAAGAATAATAGATCATTATAAAATTGCAGACTGTCTCAGTTAGGAGGTTGGAGAAATTATGTCATGTATAATACTAACAGTGTTCCATAAGTTTACAGGTTACTGATCACCAACAGATCCCAAAATTTTGAGCCATGGTAGTTTGTAGTTCCATGTGGCAGAAATCAGGAATCATATGCCATGTAGTGTAGCAAAATTGTGGCAGCTTACAACTTTAAATTCATTGGTGACTCACTTTCTTGTGTATTGGGAGTGTGATGTTCATAGGATGCCGTAGAGGTCACACAACCAGTGGGAATGCTGAATGAAGCACTTTGAACTCCTTGCAACTGTTGTAATGACTGTATACCTACAAAACTGGAGGAACCTGGCATCAACAATACACTATGATTTTATGAGATATGTCGATTTACGGATGTACTAACCTGTCCCACAACATTGCTGTGTTAAAGTAATTCATCATCAGAGTTCATATCTTGGAATCCAACTGCACCAGAGGTTAGGTCAAGGAAATTTAATATGTTGAACATGTGCCCACGGATACTTAAGATGCAGGGCCAGCAAGCACGTTTTCAATTTTATTCAGTCACGCAACTCTGTTGGGCAGCTTCTTACTTATGCAGGTAGGTTGTTCAAGGTACATTGTTGGTTAGGTCTTGGATAGCCATTTTCTCTCTATGTGAATCTACATAATTTGTGTTGATTAGCACATGGTCAGTTAGCCCAAAACTACAGTCAATAACTACTGCAGTTCACATGGCTATAGCAGACTGCAAACATAGCAACAGTGCAGAGAGGAACAGTGACTGAGTGAAGAAACAACATACTCACATGGGAGTTCCAACACATCCAAAATTTTATATCCAGCAACTAAAGGAACCATATTTCAATGTGGATATGTAGCGTAACCAGCAAAACTATCATGAATAAGTGTGGCAATCCTTACAGTTACTGCTGTTACAACTTTTGCAAGAATCTAATAAAACATTTATACTAAATCCAACTGCAATATCAATTTGGTTTTTTGGGACAGGAAAATAGTGAGTCTTACATCACATGGAGAGGAAAGGAAATGTTGAAACTGAAGGCTTTAAAATAATCAATAAGGGTACAGTTTGATAGAACTACAGGCAATGCATCTGTACTCCATTTTGGTGCAGTCGAGCATTTGATTGGGAAACTGTCAGAGCAGTGGCTGTGGACAATTTTTAAGCTTCTTTGTATTTTGGCCAAGTGTATCTCTGTAGTCATTGCTGTCTGAGATAGAAGCTGACATTATGATAGCAGAAACACAATGTGACTAATGTGAACACGTTCAATAAAGAGGCCATTGCAAATTAGGGTCCCAATGGCATTCACAACAGGGTGTGGAGGATGGATGGTAGGTATTACATAATGCAGAGACCGCAGTTGCAGTTGCAGTTTTTCTCCATTACAGGTAGAATGATGTCTGGAAACAGATCAATGCTGTAGTCCAGCCTTGGACAAAATATGTTTGTTGCTTGTCTCAACACAAACAAAATGCCATATTGTTTCTTATTCCACATGAATCATGAGAGAACATGTGTGCTCCATCATACAAATGCAGCACACAGACAAATTTCAATATTTAAACACTATTAGAAACTACAAATTATCATAATGTCCTGTTTTCTTATATGGTCATCAGAGACATTGACATTTGTAAAACAAATTGTACATGTGTGTGTGTGTGTGTGTGTGTGTGTGTGTGTGTGTGTGGTGTGTGTGTGTGTGTGTGTGTCAGAGTGAAAGAGAGAGAGAGAGAGAGAGAGAGAGAGAGAGAGAGAGAGAGAGAGAGAAAGAGAGAGAGAGAGAGAGAGAGAATATAATGTTAGAAGGTATGTTTTGCACATTTTTAGACGAGTCCAGTGGGTGGCAATAAAAGGGAAGTGAGAGATGATTTTAATGTAATGTGAAATAGCCTTAAAAATGGAAATCTTGATTTCAAAAATGGCTCTGAGCACTATGGGACTCAACTGCTGTGGTCATTAGTCCCCTAGAACTTAGAACTACTTAAACCTAACTAACCTAAGGACATCACACACATCCATGCCCGAGGCAGGATTCGAACCTGCGACCGTAGCAGTCGCACGGTTCCGGACTGCGCGCCTAGAACCGCGAGACCACCGCGGCCGGCAAAATCTTGATTTATTTGTGTTATGTATATAGGCAGGGAGCAAGTAAAGAGGATGTACTATTCAAAACATAAAATTACAAGAAATTTATTTCAGTTTCAAGAAGAATGTTAAATAGAACTAGCTCAAATTTTCTTATCTCATGTACAGTATTTTTCAGTGCCAAGGGTTTTTGTGCTAGCTCCCACTGTCAGAATACTGAGCAGCAGAACAAAGAAAGTAAAATATTTTAAGGGCTTCATTTTTTATTCAGAATACCCCATTATTTCTAACTTCAGTCATGCACCCGGACACTGAATATGTGAAGCACTGGCCATAATTGTCAGAAGAGCCAATTCCCTCCACAGCTTCAATAAAGCAACCACAAAGAACATCAGCTATAAATGGTTTGTTTCACAACCAGTTCTCTGACAGAGTTCCTGCTACCTCCAAACACACATTTTACATTGCATTCATGTAAGCAGTCAGTCACAGCCAGTCCATTACTTTTATGTCCATTTTGGACAGCTGCTGTTTAATGAAGTAGACTTGTACCCAAGTGAATGTACTTTTTGTAGCATTAATTCTTCTCATCAATATAGCATTCACACTACAGGCAGCACTACTTTCTTCAAAATGTTGGCATACTGCCTGCTATTAAGGAAGCATTCCTGCTCCTCTCACAGAAATCCAACCCCTCCAGGGAACTGACAATTCCTCAAACCAGGAATTCTGCCAATATGCCTCTTTCAACATAACTGTTCCAACATCTCTTTGGAGTAGTGAATGGCATGCCATATATTCTATATTCATCTCCAGTCAAAAACTTGTCTTCTTCAATCAGAATGTGGAATGCTTCTGGTGAGCTATCACAACTGAGTGCTCCTGATGTTATTTCCTCTTGGTGCTCTTGTGCTGATGCCTGGGGAGGAAGTATACATTTTGCCATCAGGAACGGCAGTGGCGACAGACATATCACTAAGTCTCGACATAAACCTACGCGGCTCTAGCCTGGGGAGGTGTAGGGTGAGACATTTTAGCGGTCATAGATTTGAGTCCCACATGTTGCATGTATGATGTTACCTTGAGATTATGCTCATCTGTCCATACCTGTGTTTTTCCCTAAACAAAAATTTGTTACCTAGTTCTTAACAAACTTAGTCAAATTTGAACAAATAATTGATAACTGTACTGTGCAGTTGCTGAATGCCAGTGGCTATAGCAGACATGTCAAAGTCTAATGTCTTTGAAAGATATATAGATAAAGGGAAAAAGTTCGTCTGGTTGACCTCTTGTTGCAGAGGGAACTAAGGTGAAAAGACAGAGGTTGTTAGTTTGAATTTGGTCCAGGGATGAACTATTTTAATATGCATGTATCCCATCTTGATTTCTTATCGAAAGGAAGAAGAATAGAAATACACTATGTCAGTAGAAGCATCTGGACACCTGGCTGAAAATGACATGTTCATGGCGTCCTCCATTAGTAATGATGGAATTCAATATGGTGTTGACCTACCCGTAGCCTTGATGATAGCTTTCCCTCTCGCACGCATATGTTCAGTCACTTACTAGGAGTTTCCTTGGGGAATGGCAGCCCATTATTTGTGGACTGCTGCACTAAGAAGATGTATCTGTCAGTTGGTGAGGCCTGGCATGGAGTTGGCATTCCAAAACTTCCCATAGGTTTTCAATAGGATTCAGGTCAGGACTGTGCAAGCAAGTCCATTAAAGGGATGTTATTGTCATGTAACCACTCTGCCACAGGCTGTGCATTATGAACAGGTGCTCAATTGTGTTCAAAGATGCATGTCCATCCCCCAATTTCTTTTTAATGGTGGGAAGGAAGAAAGTTCTTAAAACAGCAATGTGGGCCTGTGCTGTGGAAGTGCCATGAAAAACAACAAAAGGGAGCAAACCCCCTCCATGAAAAACACAACCACACCATAATACCAGGATTTCTAAATTTTACTGTTGGCACTAGACACGCTTGCAGATGATGTTCACCAGGCATTCGCCACACCCACACCCTGCCATCAGATCGCCACATTGTGTGCCATGATTTGTGACTCGGTACAATGTTTTTCCACTGTTCAGTTGTCCAATGTTTATGCTCCTTACACCAAGTACGGCAGCATATAGCATTTACTGATGTGATGTGTGGCTTATGAGCTGCCACTCAACCATGAAATCCAAGTTATGTCACCTTTCACCTAACTTCATGGTACTTGCAGTGGATCCTGATGCAGTTTGGAATTCCTGTGTGATCATCTGGATAGATGTCTGCCTGTTACACATCACAACCCTCTCCAACTGTCTGCAGTCCCTCTCAGTAAACAGATGAGGCCAGCCTGTACACATTTGTGCTGTACATGTCCCTTCACATTTTCATGTCACTATCACAACTGAAAGAGTGGATCTAGGGAAGTCTAGGTGTGTGGAAATTTTCCATACAGACGTATGACACAAATGACATACAATTATCTGACCACACTTAAAGTCCACAGAGAGCCCCATTCTGCTCTCCCACAATCTCTAATGACTGCTGAGGTTGCTGATATCGAGTACCTAGCAGTAAGTGACAGCACACTCTACCTAATATGAAAAACATATGTTTTTGGGGGTCTCTAGATAGTTTTGATCCCATAGTGTAGCTACAGCAGACACTTTAGGTGATGTGTGTCAGGCTGTTTGTTTGTTTGTTTGTTTGTTTGTCCTGAACACCATTCATTTACTGGATCCAGAGATCAAGTTTAGGGTTAGACTTCTGACATTCCAAAGATTCATCCATCACACAGGTTGATATTTAATCCAAAGTTCCCAGTACTAAGGCAACTTCCATTCCCATAGTCGCCCTTGAGGTGAATTTGTATAGCTTTAAAAATACATATTACTACCTCTGAATAGTTGTCATATGAACACAGGAATGGGCAGTGTCTTTAAAGGAGGGTATATGATGGACATCAACAAAAGCAAAACAAGGATAATGGAATGTAGTCTAAGTTGGGTGATGCTGAGGGAATTAGATTAGGAAATGAGACACGTCAAGTAGTAAAGGAGTTTTGCTATTTTGGGAGCAAAATAACTGATGATGGTGCAAGTACAGAGGATATAAAATGTAGATTGGCAATGGCAAAGAAAGCGTTTCTGAAGACGAAAAATTTGTTAACATCGAGTATATATTTAAATGTCAGGAAGTTGTTTCTGAAAGTATTTGTATGGAGTGTAGCCATGTATGGAAGTGAAACATGGACGATAAATAGTTTGGACAACAAGAGAATAGAAGCTTTCGAAATGTGGTGCTATAGAAGAACACTAAAGATTAGATGGGTAGATAACATAACTAATGAGGAGGTATTGAATAGGATTGGGGAGAAGAGGAATTTGTGGCACAACTTGACTAGAAGAAGGGATCGATTGGTTGGACATGTTCTGAGGCATCAAGGAATCACCAATTTTGTATTGGAGGGCAGTGTGGTGGGTAAAAATCATAGAGGGAGACCAAGAGATGAATACACTAAGCAGATTCAGAAGGATGTGGGCTGCAGTAGGTACTGGGAGATGAAGCTCGCACAGGAGAGAGTAGCATGGAGAGCTGCATCAAACCAGTCTCAGGACTGAAGATAACAACAACAACAACAACATCAACACAGGATACCTAGAAATTCATGAATCTGCCAGATATGCGACATGCACAGATGGAAAGTCAAATTATCTGCATAATGCAGATGTTTGCTGAATCTTGCACAGCTTACACTGGAGTATAGTCCATGTGGTCGAAGGAAAGTTCCTTTAACACTTTCACCATTATCAGCATGACAAGAGAGAAATCAACATTGGATTAATTTGCCATTCCTGACATATAAGACAAACACTTTTTGCAATACCTCAGTTACAGACATCCATTCACAATCAGAAACCCAAGAATATCACAGTCAAGCAGACATCAATGATTTGAGATGGTCTGAGGGCATGGGTAATAACAACCAAAGGTGTATTCATTTATTTATTTATGTTTATTTGTTATGTTTGTTACTAGTAAATAGGGTCTCACTCGTGTTGAAAGGCCTCCCATGACACTTTCCACTGCTCTGTGTCCCTAAAAATTGTTGCTATGATGGTCTATCACAAGACTGCAGCCCATCACCACCAGCACCACCACCACCACCACCACCCCAATCTCACTGTTTTTTGAACAATTAGTCTGTTGTCAAAGAGCTTGTAAATAACTGCAGGTGCATCCACAGGATATACAGTGCACTAGGACTCCCATTCAAAACACACATCGTACGACGATAACCTGTATAATATCGTAAATCCCAAGAAGCAATTGAACCTTCTTTTTGCTGTAGAAATGTTTATGGAAGTGCACTTTATAGTGTCAACATTGTGCTGGATCATACACAAGCACAGTAA
The DNA here is from genome assembly GCF_023897955.1 of Schistocerca gregaria. NCBI lineage: Eukaryota > Metazoa > Arthropoda > Insecta > Orthoptera > Acrididae > Schistocerca > Schistocerca gregaria. Next base: position 29,983,787 of record NC_064925.1, read on the forward strand.
TGGGAAGTGAAATTATAGTTTTGCACATGTAACAGATGATATGTGTTGGATTATGATCAAGTATCTTGTTGGAACACTTTACTTACCTAGGGCAGGAACTGGATGATACTGTTAATTATTAGTTTTACTGTTTCTATTCTTTACATTGATGTCTGGTTTGCATTCAACAAGCTATATCAAACTTAAAGCAAATTCCACATTTAAATCAGCAAATGCATGCAAGTCAGTGCTTAAGAGGTGAGCATCCAAGATCATATGCATCTGAAATCTTTTGCTGCTGACTTTCATTTTGTCTAGTGGTTCATAATACATGTAATATATTACATAGTTAATATTCTCTGGCAAGTAGGTGACCCAGCAATGTTGCTTAAGTAATTTGATAATGCTGCGCATCCAATAGAGCTTTAATGGCTGCATGTAGGTGCACAAGTACATTGTTAATTGATCACACTTTCTCAACGCATTGAGTCATTAATTTATTGAGAAAATTTAAACACAGATTTAAATATTTAAGGATTTTAAGTATTATGTGCAGCTGTACTAATTTGTAACATTTCTTATGACAAATTGGTAATGGTTTCATGTTCCATTATGTATTTTGAAAAGAGCTCTTCAAATGTTTCTTTTGTGATTGGTTATTTTCTCTATCACAAGACATTTTAACTTTCATGACTTTAGCTACAGGTATGTTAAGAAAATAATCTGGAAGAGTGAAACCCATTTGCAAAAAGGGCAGAAATTTTATTTCTCTCACACTCAATTCCATAATTTGCATAAATGTTGCCCAAAATATCACGGTCTCCCTCCCTCCCTCCTTCTCTCTCTCTCTCTCTCTCTCTTTCTCTCTCTCTCTCTCTCTCTCTCTCTCTCTCTCTCTCTCTCTCTCTCGAATTTGTACAAAAATTAAAGAAATGGAAACCTGTAGCATTGAACTCTGCAACCTCAGCTTACCAAGCAATGCTTCTGTCATTACACTTTGAGGAATGGATGTGAGGCGGACTCCACATGCTAACAGAAGGTAATTTTGTTGCCCTAACCTTTGTTCCAAAACATGCAAAGATATATTTTCAAGTTGAAAGAGATGAATATGAGTCACTGCAAAATATAAAAAACGTGTTGGTAAAATTGGTCTTCCATTCTTAGTCAACTGAATGGTAGAGAGTGAGCACTTACAAGCACACTCTTAGCCTTTCAGAGCCTCCATGCAGCATATTTATTAGCATTCATGACAGTCACTGACATGAAACTTCTGACAGTCAGGTCCATAATCCATGCAGTTAAGCAAGCAATCTCTAGCACATGGTGGCAGAAGTGAAAATTGAGTTAGTATGAGACAGTTCACATTTACAGAACTGATGACCCTCTTCATTTCTACAAAATCACTCTCTGGCCCAGTTGCTATATCACTATTGCCAAATGGTCTGATCTTTCCTGCCTTTTGTCTGCTGAGGCACAATTTTTTGTTTGCTGATGAGTGTACACTGGCCCATACCTCTGCACCTTAATGCCTCAAGTCATCACAATCCTTCAAAAACAAATTCAAAAATATTATGAAAAGGGTAACTGCTACTCACCATAAAGCAGAGATGCTGAGTCACAGACAGACACAACAAAAAAACTGTCAGAAAGTGAGCTTTCAGTCAACAAGGCCTTCATTGGAAATAGGTAACAAACACACGCACACACACACACACAAACACACACACACACACACACACACACACACACAACTTGCACACGTGTGACCACAGTCTCTGGCAGCTGAAGCCAGACTGGCAGAAACTGCATGTGATGGGACAGGCAACCAAGCAGGGTAAGGAAGAGGCTGGGACAGGGAGGGTGAGGGATACCAGTTGCAGGGGTGGGGACAGTAAACTGCTAGAGATGACATAAGGGAGACAGAACATAAAAGGATTAAAGGCAATAGTAATGAGGGCAATGCTCAGGGCAGTACCCCTAGGAACACTGTCTTCCTGATACAGGTGTCCAAACAAGACAGACCCCACACGTACCTTAGAAACTCCGTATTTTAAAAATTCCTGGAGGAAATGGAACACGTGGCCTGTGAAGCCCCACATGTAAAGAGCATTGATGATACCAATCCTTCAAGAGGTGTTTTAGGCTTTCTCCAAATTGAAAAACACTGCCACAGTTGCTATTTCCACAGAAAACCTTTCATGACACAGGTTGATGAAGTGACGTGATGGCCAAATGCAGAACGGCCAGCTCGAAATCCACAGTGTGTAGTGAGTGGTAAATTGCCAGACTCTAGCCACTGCACCAGCCGAGCATGAATTATATGACCTTGCAAACACAGCTCATGAGAGAAACGGGACAGTAACTAGAAGGAAGTTGTTCGTCCTTATTGTGCTTCGGTATGGGTATGACAGTGGATTCATGCTAGCATCTCGGAGACATGCTTTCTGTCCAGATGTGATTGTACATATGAAGCAGCAAGTGCTTGCACACGACGAAAAGGTTTTGCAACATCTGAATGGGAACATCATCCAGCAATGGGGTGGAGGATCGGCAAGAAAATGAGGGCAAGAGCTTGAGGCACTCACGAATCTGGCAAAAGAAGGTTATTGCCTGAGATTCCGTCACTTGTTTCTGATGGAAGAAAGCAAAGTGATAGTGGGTGGAGATCAAAATCTATGAAAAATAGGAGTCCAATGTATTGGAGATAGTGAATCTTCTGCTGTCGGGACAGAAACTTGAGAATCCATCTTGGTCCCATTAAACCATTGGACGTTGGCCTACACAACAGAAGAGGGAGTGGAACTGAAAACAACTAGCAAATAAAATACAGCCAATTTTTTGCTATTCTCAAAGCTGTGACAACATTGAATATGGAACTGTTTATAATGAAGACAGTTTGCCAATGCAGAATGAGGGGTAAAAACATGGAGAGCACATCTCTGTAAAAAAGTCAGGACACAAAACACCTCAGTCTACCAAGGGACCAGAACACGGCATGCAAAAGAAGTGCGAGAATGGAACACTGGGGTGGTAAGAATAACATTTGTAAGATATTCTGCCTGGTCATCAAAACTGGGGAAATAATGTTTCTTGAACATCATCAGGGAGCAGTATATCTCCAGTTATCCATTTGGGTGTGAATGTATGTCTGGTAGGAGACAATAATGTATAGCAAATGGGAAATGGTCGCTTGATTTTGTACCACACATAATAATGAGATCATCTTCAGGACAAATTCGGCGGTGCAGGAGAGGTCCAGATGGGGGTAGGAGCGCATGGAGTGTGAAAGAAATGTGGGTACTGCCACAGTAAGTCAAATGAGGTTAAGGTGACTGAGGAGGTCAGCTAAGAGGGAACCTCTCTGACAGGTTCAGGGAGAGTCCCCAGGGGAGCAGCAGAAATGGGTGAGGGAGTTGGCCAGTAAGCTGGAAGCAGATTGTCCAGTGACTGAGGAAGGTAAACAGTACAAATGGAAAAGTCGAGGTGAGGAAGTTAAAGGCAGACAGGAATAGCTTGAAGATGGGTTGTCAGGAAGACTATGAACATCATCCTTCATAAGCAGCCCAACTCCACTGCATGACATGTAATATGTCCCCTGGGTGATGGTGAGAGTTTGGGGGCATGTCAAAGCAGACTGGGTAAAAATGAGAGAGTTCAAAGCAGGTTGTGAGCATGCAATTTTGTTTCCTGGAAGCAGAGAAAAAGTAGAGGCTGTGATACCAAGAGCAGCCATAAATCCACTTTGTTGTATCAAAAGCCACAAACATTCCACTGGAAGAGTGCAACAAGGGGAAAAGGGAAAAAATGGAAGGGTGTCACCTCAGTGGCTATCGAGTGGCAGCTCACAGCTATAGGGCAAAGAGGCTGGAGATTCTGCCTCTATGAGATCTACAGAGGTATCAGCATTCTCATTCTAACCGTCCTTTAAGTCCAGAGCAGAAAAATGGCTGGAGGTGCATTCTGGCAACAAGGTGGTCAGCCAGCCAAGCACATCATGTGCTGACACCATCAAGGAGGATCTCCGAGCCAATAAAGATGATCGTTTGCCTTTCTTTGATTTCTTGGAGCCTTTCTGGTTGGCAGAGGAAGACTCAGATGTTTGTTGGCTGGATGAACATGGAAAGTTTTTGTGGGAGTATTACTTCTACCCTTCCTGGCCTGTCAGTTGTGTAGCAGGTGACTTTCTCCTGTGAGACAAAAGTTTGTGGCTTGTTTGGAAAGGATGGGGCAAGAGGAGAGGCTGTGGGTTATTGACAAGGTGACAATTTGTGAGTGACCTTGTGAGGCATCTTTTTCCTTGACCTAGATTTCCTGGATGCCCGACCATCAAGGTACACGAGACAATCTGGGGAGAATGTGGCATGGTCACCATTACAACTTCTGCAGCAGGGAGGAGGAGGCAGCCAGGTTACACAGTTGGCTGGGTGTCACCATTACATTTGAGTGTGGTCATTATGTTGACACTGGTAGCAGTGCATTTTGTTCAGAATGTGTTGTCTTACTGCTCTTTGATGGAAGCATCACTCTATCAAATATGAAAAAAAGAAAGGAAGGCAAACCTGGCCCTCACAACACAGTGTAGCCAGGGAATGAAAGGTTGCTGGGTAATATGAAGTTGCATTCAATGATTGTTCACCATTCATAGAAACAGCTGTTTGAGATCGTCCAGAATTTTGCAGCTCAATAGGTTTCATGCATCTAGCAACCACCCCAATACCAGTCATTCTGACCAGGGGCTCTCCACAAGGGCGCCACCAAGCCAAAGCAAGGGCCGTCTGCCACATAGGGCATTTGAGATGAATCTAGTCCCTGCTAGTGCTGCATTTGTCATGTGCCACTTGCTTGATACTTTGCTGAAGTGCCATGTGTATTGAACAAAAACCTATTATGATGCCCAACAAAGTGTTTGCCCAATTGCCTGAAGGGTGTCCATAGGGCTTCTAGTTGCACATCTGTATGCTGTCATGCTTGTCAAAAATGACACCATACAGAAATAAAACACACAAAGTGGAACAAGGTACGATTGCCCTAGTGAAATAAAACACAAACACATTGGTATACACCCATCAAGTACATTGTGTTATTCCTCACTTAAGTCATCCCTTGCAGAAAAAAATGCTGCTTACAACAGTGGCAATATGGTTAAAAGATAGCAATGGCACATGAAAAACTTATGCTCTCTCAGTTCACACTCACAGGCACGATTTATATCTGAAGCATGTGCACAGTGCCTCTGAATTCACAAATGGCAAAGTAGGGCACCCATTCAGGGAACAGATGGAAACATACCAGAAACAAAACAGTGCATCTCTGTTCAAGTAGACTTGTGAATAAATGTCTTCATTTTACCTTCTGTCTGTTTAATGTTGCTGGAGGTAACTGACATCTCATCTCAATCCCAATGTGTCGGATTTGATGAGTATAAAAATGGTTGATCCAGAATTTTGGTCACCTTGCAAGATCAACATGATGTTGGGAGCAGAAGTTTGTCTGTACATTCAGAAGGCAAGGACTCTCTCCATAGGAACTGATTATCATGTGCTTCAAAAGGCAGAACTGTGTTGGGTTATGTATGTCAAAGCAGTATCAATTGGTAGAACACAAAATTTTGTCAAAGTATCTATTCGTGTTGTGTTCTGTGAAAACTTAGGCTGTCTTTCTTGAAGAAACTGTGAAGGGCAAAAGGATCAAATCATGTCTGAACCACAGTACCTCTAATCTTGGTGGAACTACATTCCACTGGTATCACAAACTACTTAGGTTGCCCATATTGATTCGATTGGTTGCCACAAGCTAAGATCTTCGATTGATGCACACGCGCAATTGTGCATGTGTGCATGTGTGTCCCGAGATGCCGCTGAAGTTTGAATCGGTTGGGGCAAACTGAGCCGGATCACATGAGGACCAATAGTGGTGACCTGCGTGAAGACATACAGACATTGCATGCAAACTGATTGGCAAGTTAATGGCTTACTCTACAAACTTAAATTTTATGCATCCTCGACAATCACCTGTGGGGCTAGGATGCAATAATACCCTGGCTGGAATCCTGCAAGGCACTGCTCCTTCACAACTGAGTTGAGTTTGGAGTTGTTTTATTATATTTGAGTAAGGTCCTGTCCGTGCTATCTAGAATTGCGTCTGTAATAATAATGCACCTATGAGTGATTCAGTGCATGATCAATAGTCAATGTTATTAATTGCACTTTGTGTTCTGGGTCATGCGTCATGCAAGTGTAAGAGTATTCCATGTTTTAACTCTCATGAAGGGAACCTACTCTAACACAATCTGTGTTGGAGGCAAAGCAATCTTGGTACATATGTACACTTGAGCTAATGTATCAACAGATGCTGATATTTTCTACTTCCTGTCCCTTATCGTATGAAGCTATATTTGCGCAGATTACTGTTCCCATTGATGTGTGGCAGCAGGAAATGGTTGTTCCAGTTCCCTGGGCCTAGAGCAGAGCTATGTTTGTATTTTGCCATGGTGGCACTTTCATCAACCCGTGGCGCCGAGATTGACAGGCAGTCTGCTGCCCCTACTGGTCGCACTGTGGTGGCTCGAGGGAAATGAAGTTGCTCATTTGACATGTGCCGTGGTGGAGTGTCACCTCTGGGCAGGAACCAGTAGTTTGCTCTTTTTGGTGAATTGATTGAGATCAGCAGATTAAGGCATATTTACCAAGCCTCAGGTCCCTCCTTATTATACCTTTAACTAGTTGATTAAACCTTGTATTTTTATTACTAATTTTCAACACATTAAGTTTAAACCCTGTTAGCCATCAGTATAATCTGTCAATTGTTACCACGGTGAATAGTCATTAGCTAACTCCACTTGGGGAATTTGGCTGCTTGTTTCTTGTTGACTGTGATAGCTCTCTGCTGTAGCTCTCAGCTTGCTCTGAATTTTGGATGATGGTATATTCATAAAAGGTTATTTTTTATGTTTGTTTGCAATGTATTAATTACTACTTAAGGTCTTTTCTTTCTTTTTCTTAAGTGTTATACATTACTAAGAGCCCTTGCAACAGCTTCAATCAGTGGTGTGACTTGTGAATCTTCCTGTATTTGGAATAATGTTATTCAATTGTCTAACAGTTGCAAAAGCTGCAAGTTGTTAGCTCATTTTCTGTCTGTCATTGTAGTTCATTGGACTGATAAATTTCTTTGTTGAACCTGCCCAATCAGTGTGACATTTCCTTGTTTTGTGACCTGTGTACTTCCAATTTCATGCCCTGTGCAAAATGGTATAATTGACAAAATACGGCTTCCAATTAATTAATCCTGTTCAAGTTTTGACTGTGAGTATTGTGACTATAAGTAGTTTATTAATTTGTAGTTGTAGTAGTAGTAGTAGCAGTAGTAGTAGTAGTAGTAACAATAATAATAATAATAATAATAATAATAATAATAATAATAATCCCCGTGGAGGACCGGGAAAAGAATTGGCCTCCAGTATGCCTTACCAGTCAAAGGCGTCGAAAAAAACAAACCACTAATAGGGCTAACCTCACTTTTAGTGTGATTAGTTGGTTCAAGACACAACTAAAGAAGCCTCAGACAAACGCCGTCATGGTCGGGGACGACGCTTGAACCCTATGCCCGCCCACAATGGTAATGACACTGCAAGCCAACTGGAAAATTATTTAAATCCAAATAGAGCTGTTTTGCAGGATATCTTTCCTGCAACAACCTTAGTAGGAAAACAAAGACAGAGAATGAGATGGTCAGAAGAAGTTAATCAACACCTCATGTTCTGTTATTACCATGCAACAAACATAGGAACAAACACAACTGGATACAGATCTCAAGTATACACAACTTTTATTACCAGATACCCCGAATTACAATTCATAACAGAACAATGACTAGCTGATCAGATTCGTGTAATGATAAAAAATAACAGGATACCACAGTCAGAATTAGAACACATAAAACAACAAGTACAACAAATACTAGAACAAAATAATGTGCAAACAGAAGAAGAAGAAGAAAATACAGTAATGGACTCACACATCCCAGAACAAAAAAACAAAGAGCAACATGCATTAATTAAACAATCAGAGGAAAACGAAATCTTAAGACTGCCACCAGAACAAGTACAAATAGAACTCGAAGTGACACACATGTTAGATATAGAAGAAAAATTTCAGCTGACATATATGGAATACAAAAACACAAATACAGACATTAGACAATTCTTGCATAGATTGCCAACTAACCCACAAGTCGAAACAATAAAAAAAAAACTATCAACACAGTCATACACAACAAAATAAATGAAAACACAACTATGGAAGAGTTACAACTACTGGTTTATATAGGAGCACTCACTACACTAAATATACACACTAGGCAGAGATCAGAACCAACCAACACATAGAAGAAACCCACAAAACCAGCATGGCAACACAGGCTACAGATCAGAATAGAAAAACTGAGAAAAGACATTGGACAGCTAACACAATTTATAACACATCAAATGTCAGAAAAATACGAAAAAGGTTAGGTAAAATCTCACAACAAGAAGCAATAGAGCAATTAGATAAAAAGAAGCAGAAATTACAAGCTTTGGCCAAACAACTTACAAGATACAAAAAAGTGAAAATATAAGAAAACAAAACCAAACATTCAACACAAACCAAAAGAAATTTTACCACACAATAGATAACACACATTAAAATAGACAATCCACCAAACATAACAGACATGGAACACTTCTGGAGCAACATGTGGTCAAACCTGGTACAGCGTAACAGGCATGCATGGTGGATACAAGCAGAAACAGACACATACAAGATGATACCACAAATGCCTGAAGTGATAATTTTGCAACATGAAGTCACCCAAGCAATTAATTCCACTCACAATTACAAAAGATAAAATAGCAAATTTCTGGCTAAAGAAGTTTACCTCAACACATTCACATCTAACTAAATTATTTAACAGATACATTGCAGACCCATAAACATTTCCTGATACACTTACACATGGAATAACTTACATGAAACCTAAAGATCAAGTACACACAGCAAACCCAGCTAAATACCGCCCCATAATATGCCTACCAACAATATACAAAGTATTAACTTCAGTCATTAAACAGAAATTAGTGACACATAAAACAAAGAACAAAATTATAAATGAAGAACAAAAAGGTTGTTGCAAAGGATCACGAGGATGTAAAGAGCAACCGATAATAGATGCAGAGGTGACATATCAAGCTAAAACTAAATAAAGGTCGCTACACTATGCATATATTGATTACCGAAAAGCTTTTGATAGTGTACCCCACTCATGGTTACTACAAATATGGGAAATATACAAAGTTGATCATCAATTGATACAGTTCATAAACATAGTACTGAAAAATTGGAAAACCACACTTAATATCCAAACAAATTCAAATAATATCACATTACAACCAATACAGATTAAGTGTGGAATATACCAAGGAGACTCATTAAGTCCTTTCTGGTTCTGCCTTGCTCTGAACCCACTATCCAACATGCTAAATAATACAAATTATGGATACAATATTACTGGAACATACCCACACAAAATCACACATTTGCTATAGATGGATGATCTAAAACTAATGGCAGCATCAAATCAACAACTCAACCAATTACTAAAGATAACAGAAGTATTCAGCAATGAGAGAATGCATATAAGTGATGGAAAAAACAGATGCCTATAAATATCTAGGATACAGACAAAAAATAGGAATAGATAATGCAAATAGTAAAGAAGAACTAAAAGAAAAATATAGACAAAGACTAATAAAAATACTGAAAAAAGAATTGACAGCAAGAAACAAGACAAAAGCTATAAATAATTATGCTATACCAATATTGACCTACTCATTTGGAATAGTGAAATGGAGTAATACTGACCTAGAAGCACTCGATGCACTTACACGATCACAATACCACAAATATAGAATACATCACATACATTCAGCAACAGAAAGATTCACATTACGCAGAAAGGGAGGAGGAAGGGGATTTATTGACATAAAAAACCTACATTATGGGCAGGTAGACAATTTAAGAGAATTCTTTCTAGAACGAGGAGAAACTAGCAAAATACACAAAGCAATCACTCATATAAATACATCGGCTACACCACTGCAATTTCATAACCACTTCTACAACCCTTTAGATCACATAACATCAACAGATACAAAGAAAGTAAATTGGAAAAAGAGAACACTACATGGCAAGCACCTGTATCATCAAACACAGCCACACATCGATCAATACGCATCCAACACATGGTTAAGAAAAAGCAATATATACAGTGAGACGGAAGGATTCATGATTGCAATACAGCATCAAACAATAAACACCAGATATTACAGCAAGCATATTGTTGAAGATCCCAGTACCACAACAGATAAATGCAGACTCTGCAAACAACAAATAGGAACAATAGATCACATCAAAAGTAGATGTACAATACTAGCAAATACAGAATACACCAGAAGACATGACAATGTAGCAAAAATAATACATCAACAGCTTGCCTTACAGCATAAACTTATACAACAACATGTTCCCACATACAAGTATGCACCACAAATTGTACTGGAGAATGATGAATACAAATTATACTGGAACAGAACCAGCATAACAGACAAAACAATACCACATAACAAACCTGACATCATACTCACCAATAAAAAGAAGACATTAACAACTAATGAAAATATCAATACCCAATACAACAAATATACAAAAGAAAACAGGAGAAAAAATTGAAAAATACATCCAACTGATTGAGGAAGTCAAGGATATGTGGCATCAGGATAAAGTTGACATTATACCAATTATACTATCAACTACAGGAGTCATACCACACAATATCCATCAGTACATCAATGCAATACAGCTACATCCAAACTTGGATATACAACTACAGAAATCTATAGTTATTGATACATGTTCAATTACCTGAAAGTTCCTAAATGCAGTGTAACATATACTACACAGATAAAAGGAAGTCACGCTTGATCAAGGTCTGCGTCACTTTCTACTTCTGACCAGACATAACATCTGAGATAAGAGTGAAATAATAATAATGTCGGTAAGTAATCAGGTGTATTACATAAAATAACAAGTGACAAAATATGTGAATCCACATTCCATTTCTTTTCCTTAAAGCTGTTCCAACCCAAGTTATGAGGTATCAATGTCTTTGTAACAGAAGAAGAGCAGCAATGTGATTCACACTTCCTGGCAAAAAACAACTGAAGATTCACAAGATAGATTCATTGTTCATCTTCCATTTCAGGAAGAGCCGAGTTTGTTATGCAGTTCTCTCCATAATTAACCCAAATGCTTCTCTTAAAGTAGCAAGAATCAAAGATTGTGGAAAGTTGCACAGAGTTTATGAGAAAGTGTGAAGTTTTGTCATATGGTGATAGTAGTCATGACACATGCAATTTCATATAACATGCCACATCAGCTATCTCTTAAAAAACCCATCTCAACTCCTAAAGGAAGAGTAATGTTTGTTTGCTTTGCCAAATTGAATATGAATTTGTCACTGAAGAGTCTTCCAATGATAGGACCAATCATGAAATACTATTTGTACTCTGTATGATTATACTTTGACATGCAACGCATTGCTTTCACAGTAGACACGGAGAATATGTATCGACACATTCTGATAGTAATTGAAGATTGCACTTTCCAACTTTTTTTTATTTATTTTTTTTTTATTTTATTTTATTTTATTTTTTTTTTTTTTTTTTTTGTGCGCACAACTACTATGGTCATTAGCGCCCTTACTAAGTTAGGAATACACCGCGAGGCACACTAAAAGGGACAACACTATAAAAGACATATTAACAGGCATGGGATTAAAAAAAAAAAGCAACAGCATAATCAAACGTCCTTAGACAGGTGTGTCAAGTTGATAAAACAAAGTACACATGCTGCAGCTCCTGGGTCATCCACTACAATGGCATCCAGAGTACATAGCAGGCCAAGATCAAGACGCAGTGCAGTAAAATCTGGACAGGACGCTAAAATGTGGCGGACCATCAGCAATTGCCCACATGGACAGAATGGTGCTGGCGCAGCCATCAGCACATGGCGATGGCTGAACCCGCAGTGTCCAATTCACAGCCCGGCCCAAACGACATCCTCCCACTGAGAAGGACGTGAGGAGGATGTTGAAGACGCTGGAAGAGGTTTCAAGGCCCGAAGCTTGTTGTCCGTATGTGCAGCCCAATGGGCACGCCACAGTGATAAAACTCGCCGACAAATGACCAAGCTACAATCTGATGAAGGGCACAACAAGCAGCTGTCCGAGGATGCAGAACCGCAGCCTTGGCCGTGGCATCTGCAGCTTCGTTCCCAGGGATACTGACATGGCCAGGAACCCACATAAAGCTAACTGGAGAACCGTTGTCCACCAGCTGATGAAGAGATCGTTGGATCCGGTGCACGAATGGGTGAACTGGATACCAATCACTGAGGCTCTGGATGGCGCTCAGAGAATCAGAGCAAATGGCATAACCAGAATGTCGGTGGCAGCAGATGTAAAGAACAGCCTGGTAGAGGGCAAAGAGCTCAGCTGTGAAGACTGAACAATGGCCATGTAGCCGGTATTTGAAACTTTGTGCCCCGACAATAAATGAAAGCCCGACCCTGTCATTGGTTTTAGAGCCATCTGTATAAATGAACATCATATTAACGAACTTTGAACAAAGTTCGACAAACCGGAGTGGTATACCAAACAGGGGGTAACCTCCTTTGGGAGCAAGCTGAGATCAAGGTGAACACGAACCTGAGCCAAGATGGGGTGTGGCTCTCTCCCACTCTAAAGGTTGCAGGGTGCAGGGAGTGAATGATCAAGATGATGAAGGAGGCGACAAAAGCTAACTCCAGGGGGTAGCAGGGCTTAGACATACAACCCGTATTGATGGTCGAGAGAATCGTCAAGCAAGGAACGATACGTTGGGTGGTCGGGCTTTGAGAGTAGCCGACAGGCATAACGACAAAATAGTATATCGCGCCGGTAGATGAGTGGCAATTCACCGGTTTCAGCGTGAAGACTCTCAAAGGGACTAGTATAAAACGCTCTGTTTGCAAGACTTACACCCCGATGTTGTATGGAGTTGAGGCGGCCTAAGATGGACGGCCGTGCAGAGGAGTATACGAAGCTCCCATAATCCAACTTGGAGCAGATGATTGACTGAAATAGGTGAAGTAGGACGGTTTGATCCACTCCCCATGACATACCACTGAGAACACGGAGGACATTTAGATAACGGTTGCAACAGGCAGCCAAATATAACACATGTGGAGACCAACTAAGTTTCCTGTCAAATGTAAGACCTAAAAATTTTGTTGTCTCCACGAATGGGAGAGCAACGGGACCGAGTCTTAAGAATGGTGGAAGAAACTCTTCGTAGTGCCAGAAGTTAATACAGACTGTCTTCTCGGCAGAAAAACGGAAGCCATTGGCGACACTCCACAAGTAAAGACGGTCAAGAGAACGCTGAAGACAGCGCTCCAGGAAACATCTACACTGCGCGCTACAATAGATGGTAAAATCATCCATGCAAAGGGAGCCTGATACATCAGCTGGGGGGCAATCCATCATTGGATTGATCACTATGGCGAAGAGAGCAATTTCAAAACTGAGCCCTGTGGCACCCCATTCTCCTGGCGAAAGGTGTCCGACAGGACAGAACCCACACGTACTCTGAACTGTCGATCCATGAAAAATGAATGAATAAAATGAAGGAGGTGACTGCGAAGGCTCCATGTATGCATGGTGCGGAGAATGCCCTCCTCCAACAGGTGTCTTAAGCCCTCTCCAAATCAAAGAACACAGCAGCGGTCGGGCGCTTCCGCAAGAAGTTATTCATAATGAAGGTCGACAAGGTAACCAGATAATCAACAGCAGAGCGGCGCCTACGAAATCCACATTGTACATTGGTAAGTAGGTGTCGAGATTCGAGCAGCCAAACCAAACAAGAGTTAACCATTCACTCCATCACCTTACAGACACAGCCGGTAAGCGAAATGGGTTGATAACTGGAAAGTGCTTGTCCTTCTCCGGCTTAAGAATCGGAACAACAATAGACTTGCGCCAGCATGCGGGAACATGTCCCTCAATCCAGATGCAATTGTAAGTACGAAGAAGGAAACCTTTACCAGCAGGAGAAAGGTTCTTCAGCATCTGAATATGTATAGAAACAGGCTCTGGAGCAGAGGACCGTGACCGGGCAAGCGCATTTTCGAGTTTCCGCATGGTGAACAGGGCATTATAACTTTCACGATTCGAGGAGTGGAAGTTAGGTGGCCGAGCCTCCTCTCCCTGTTTTCGGGGGAAGAAGGCAGGGTTATAATGAGCGGAGCTAGAAACCTCTGCAAAAAAGCGGCCAAAGGCATTGGAGACATCCTCAGGGGCCACAAGGACGTCATTCAAGACAGTCAAACCAGAAACAGGTGAGTAGACCTTAGTGCCAGATAGCCAGTTCAAGCTACCCCAGACAACAGAAGAAGTAAAATTGTTGAAGGAGCTTGTGAAAGCAGCCCAGCTGGCTTTCTTGCTTTCTTTAGTAATATGACAACACTGCGCACATAATCGTTTATAATTGATAAAATTTGCCACTGTAGAGTAGTGTTTAAAGGTGCGTAAAGCAAGTCGACGAGCATGTAAAGTGTCTCTACATGCTGCGGTCCACCAGGGGACCGGTACACGACTTTGAGAAGAAGTAGTGAGAGGGATGGAATATTCAGCAGCATTGAGAATGACTTCCATGAGATTTGCGACCTGACTATTGCAGCTTGTGAAGGTTTGATCCTGAAAGGTCACCATTAAGAGAAGAGCCCCCAGTCTGCTTTGGAGGTGTTCCAACTAGTTGAGCACGGAGAGGGGATATGATGCAGGAGATGGATAACACATGGGAAGTGGTCTCTCGAATATGTATCAGAAAGTGCATACCACTCAAACCGGCGTGCAAGTTCGGTAGTACATACAGAGAGGTCTAAATGGGAATAGGTTTGAGATGTGTCTGAAAGAAAAGTAGGGGCGCCAGTATTGAGGCAGGCAAAATTGAGCTGGTTGAAAACGTTTGCTAACAGGGAGCCCCTCGGACAGGATGCTGGAGAGCCCCAAAGAGGATTGTGAGCATTGAAGTTGCCATTTAACAAAAATGGTGCAGGTAGCTGAGCAATAATTTGCATCATGTCTGCCCTGGTAACAGCAGACGACAATGGAGGGTAAACGGTACAGATGTAAAATGTAAAAGTGGGGAGAGTAATGTGGACAGCAACTGCCTGCAGGCCAGTGTGCAATCTGATGGGATCATAGTAGATATCATCCCGGACCAGCAACATAACCTCTCCATGAGCCGGAATACTTGCCACAGGGGGTAGGTCAAAACGCACAGAGGTGTAGTGTGCCAATGCAATGTGATTGTATGGGCGTAGCTTCGTTTCCTGGAGGGATACGATGAGCGGACGGTGCAAGTGGAGCAGCAGGTGTAAGTCCTCTCGGTTGGAGCAAAGCTGTGAATATTCCAGTGAATAAATGCCATTGTGAGAAGAAGAAGATGCAAGAAGGGGTCATCTTGAAGGCCGCTGAGGGCCCAGCTTCGAGCGAGCACTGCCGCCGCTAGCAGTAGGCAGACAGTCATCGTCCATTTGTTCTATAGATTCATTGGCCATCTTGTTAAGATGGCCGGCATGGGAAGCGTCCTCTGCTGGTGAACGGACAGATGTTCAGCTACCTGCAGTGCAGCCAGGTGAAACGGATGACAGCCTGGGGCGGCAACCGCTGGGTGGCGCAGGAGAAGAAATGCGCCGTGGTGGGGAAGGAGAACTGTGCTTCCTATGAGCCTTCTTGGAAGGCCGTTTTGTGGAAGTATTGGTCGATGGCTGGGAATTCGAGGTACGTAGGAAGTCTGCACGAGACGGTTCCTTCTTGAAGGCCCGTCCATCGGACTTCTGGGTCTTCATCTTGGCAGAAGCTGATGAAGGTGCTTGTGGCTTAGGGGTGATGGGTGGAAGAGGGGACGTTGACCGGGCGATCTTAGCACTCGCTGAACAGACGATCGTAGTGCTGAAGGTCAGATCGCATGTCTGTGTCGCCACCTCCTTGTAGTCCAAGGAGAGTAGAGGACAGTACTTTACATCTGCACTGGGAGCAGCGTAGGCTTCCTATTACAAAATAGCTTGCAAGTAGCCGAGGTGGACACTTTCTCTTTGACCCGAATTTCTTGTATACAGCGTTCTTCCTTGTAGATGGGACAGTCGCGGGAGGACGCTGCATGGTCACAGCGACAGTTCACACAACGAGGAGACGGAGGTGGACAGTCAGCCTCATGGGCATCCCAGCCACGCCACAAGTGACACATTTTGCCACATTCGAACAAGACTGGCGAGTGTGATTAAAACGCTGACACTGGTAGCAGCGCGTAAGTGTCGGGACATAGGGGCGAACGGAAATAACCACGTAGCCCGCTTTGATGCGCGACGGCAGCTGAACACTATCAAAGGTCAAGAAAAGTGTCCTGGTCGGTACAAGGTAATTGTTGACCTTTTTCATGACCCTATGGAGAGCCATCAGGCCCTGCTCAGCGAGGAAAGAAAATCTCCTCGTCTGTCAATCCGTTGACTCATCTAGCATATATCACACCACGAGACGAATTCAAAGTGCAGTGTGCCTCCACCCGGACAGGGAATGTGTACAAGGGTGTGGCCCAAAGCAATTTTTGTGGCTGAAAGGTGCTTTCAGTTTCTAGTAACAAGGTACCGTTACGCAACCTGGTACAAGACTTGACCGATCCTGCTATGGCATTTACGCCCTTCTGGATAACGTAAGGGTTGACAAAGGAAAAATCCTTTCTGTCCTCAGATCGAGAAACTACGAGGAACTGTGGGGCAGGTGGGAGTACTTTTGTCACTGGTGCCTGGTCAAGTTTCCGTTTGTGGGCGGAAGTCAAGAGAGAAAAGAAGAGATATCCATTGCGGAGTAATCCCCCATGACTGCCAGCATCTCCAATGGTGCGTACCTTCCTTGTGGGACCCTCTCAGAGGGAACTCCCACCTTAGGTGATTGTTCACACCTCAGGTCACACCTCCCGAGAAACGGACGCAGGGACCAATCGACATGGTCAGAAGGTATCAGCTCCGGCAATCAGCCCTCCCTGGGCCTGGCCTTTACCAGGGGGTATGTGCGTGCCTTACTTGTCTACCCAGGGTGGGGAATTACGCGTTACCCGTCACCGGCTATGCGTGCAAACACGTGGTTCGGCCTTCAGGCATGCACAGGGGGAAAGAAAGGACAGGGGGAAAGAAAGGACAGGGGGAAAGAAAGGACACGGGGAAAGATGGTATGGAGAAGAAGGCATGGAGAAGAAGGCAAGGAGCAGGAGGCAAAGAGAAGAGTAAGAAAGACAGTGAGATGGATAAGAACAAAGAAAGGAAACAACCAAAGGAAGGAAGAAACCGGAAGTGAAAAGCCAAAATGACCGCAAATATAGGTCTTAGAACCATCCGTCTCCGGACGCAGGTGCTAACTACCCCATTGAGGTGGAGGGACTCCTTTCAGTCGCCTCTTATGACAGGCAGGAATACCTCAGGCCTATTCTAACCCCTGGACCCACAGGGGGGTCACGTTCCAATGAATATTGTGGAGGAGTGATAGATCTACATCACTTCAGAAATACACAATGACTTGTGGCCCCTTCCTTCTAGCACAGTGTCTATTATGATTAGCTCACAAAGAGAGTGAGCAGAGTGAGGCAGCAAAAATTCTCACTAATCATTTCAATATCGGCCACTGTATCTCATGTTGTGATTCAGTAAGTGCAGAAATCGAGCTCCAGCAAGATCTTGAAGATATTGATCAGAAGTGGATATTCACTATGGAAATAGTACAGAAACAGTGCCACACTATTTAAAAGTATCCCCTCAGTGGTGCAAGAGACAACTACTTTCACTGCTTGATAATGTTGAGGATATTAGAACTTCAGCTTTATTCTAGCATCCAGCTGATGATCATTTTAAAATTGCAAACAATGTCAAACCTAATATCCACAGTTTCACAAAACACATACTACTGTGTGCCACAGCAAACATTTTTATCCTTTTGGATTAATTAGTCCCATTGTGATTACATTAAGGATATTTTTGCAATGTCTATGGCAGCATAAGTTAATGTGGAACGATCCCTTGCCCTCGGAGTTGCATTCCTTGCGGCAGACACTATACAGTCGAATTCTTATGACAGGCACCATGCACATTGATCATACAGTCATTGCAGGAGGGACACCTATCAGCATTCAGAAGTCAGTACAAGATCTGTATGATTCTCAAAAGATTTACTATTTGATTCTATTTCCTGAATCAGAGACCTATCTGAATATTACTGGAAGCAAATCCCAAAAAGCAGAAGTAGCTACACACGTACTTTTACTTCACTCAGCACAATCTGTGAACATGAGCTACCAAACACGAAATTAGTTTTATTGAATTATTAAGCTGCATGTGTTGACACCCAGAGACAAGAAGACCTCTCTATGAAGTGCACAAGATATCTATTTAACAGACACAAAAATAGTCTATGAAGATTATTTGAAGTTTGTCTGGGTACGATAATAACAAGAAGAGTTACTCTGCTATCATTTTTAAAAAAGGTACTTGTTTTGTAGTTTCAATATGTTTGACAACTGTAGCTATAACATCTACAGTAGTGTAACATATCACTTGGTTTGTTGTCATTGTTGTTGTCGTGTTCAGCCCTGAGACTGGTTTGATGCAGCTCTCCATCCTATTCTATCCTGTGCAATCTTCTTCATCTCCCAGTACTTTCTGCAACCTACATCCTTCTGAATTTGCTTCATGTATTCATCTCTTGGTCTCCCTCTATGATTTTTACCCTCAACATTGCCTTCCAATACTAAATTGGTGATCCCTTGATGCCTCAGAACATGATCTACCAACCAAACCCTTCTTCTAGCCAAGTTGTGCCACACACTCCTCTTCTCCCCAATCCTATTCAAATACCTCCCCATTAGTTATGTGATCTACCCATCTAATCTTCAGCATTCTCCTGTAGCATAAAGTTACATATTTTGCAATGTCTATAGTATCTATGAATGATGGCTGTAGTGGCCAGTCAGTGGGTTTACACTTTTATTCACTTCACAAATGTTTTTTCTCTTGTGGATGAACTCTGTTGCATATGAATGAAGAATTTCTACAGAGTGCGACAACGATAGTTGCATTATGAGGCTTCAGCGTACCTGCTGATTTTTGGTTTATTCCTTGCTACCTCATTCTTGTTCAGTGATGTGCCTAGCCCATAGATCTGTAAGCACAGTGGCAACTGTCATTGTATCAGGAGAAAAACATGAAGGTGAGCTGTCATTAGCCAGTATGAAAGTATTGTTTGAGAAGAGTTTTTGGACTGTTCAGTATACAATTTTATTGTGATAATGGATTTGAGCTAACATTTCAGTTAACAGTGAAGATGAAGTTGCAAAGGTTGTGGGGCCAGGAAGGATTGGAGTGCAAAAAACCATCAGAATGAAGTGGAGATGAATAGGATATAAAGAAAGGAGCAGATTAATTGAAATGGGGTTTATGAAGGGCAGTGCACAGAAAGGCTGAAAACACTGGGCTGGCAAAATTTGTGAGCACCCTGAGGAGGAGGCCAGGAAACTGTGTGGTGTTCATTACATGCCACAAAACCAAACTTGTTTCGCTACTGGTGAAACTCACCCATGCTCTGCCAGTCTCACAGGTGCCATGACTATACTAATAAGAATGCAGCCGTCAATATTGGCGTCACCAGTGCAACCTACACTCCAGGTGCCTACAGCAGTCCTTCTCAGTTGTTACCGACTGAGGGCTGAACTGGAGATTCAAGAATAGTTCTCATAGTAGCAAATATCTTTCAGTGGAATGGGGCACTCTCTATCTTGCCTTCACTAGAAATGTGTTTCATTAGCTGCATGTTGTTACACACAGTCTGTGTTGCAATGAAGCTCTATTCCACTTAGCTACTCAGGAACATCTCTCTTTTTGTGCTGTTTTCATTACTTCTTTGCCTCTGGAAAATTATTACCTCTACCTTGTGTTCCACTGCATAGCCTTGATCTCTGTGTCATTCCACCTCACCATCCTCCTTCAATAATCATGCAGCTCGATTCCTGTATTATTCTTCCAGGTCTGTGCCTCCTGTATGCCACTGCCATTGCCTCCATGAGGGTGACAGTTGATATATTTTTTGCTGCTGTATAGAAAACTCTTCCTCTGAGCACAACAACAACATTGGAATCTGGGATATCACCAGTGCAACTTCGCAGTGTTCACCTAACACTTCAAAAATGATTCTCATATTAGTGACAAGCTTAGTGCATATACGAAGTAGTTTTATGTTGCTTGCACTAGGAAGCTGCTTCACTTGCACAACATTAACATGTGCCTTCTGTATCACAACAAAGTTCTAATGTTATGTCAATCTGAGCAATATTTCTCTCCTTGTGCATATGACCACGAGTATGGGTGGTAGATGGCAGTTCCGTGCTGGACTCCCAGTACAGAAGTGAGGCATGAATACAAACAGATTGGTCTGGGAACAGACTGTAGCAAATATCTTAATGGGAAATATTTTGCCAACAAAGTGACAGAGAAACTGTACATACATTATCTTTGGATACTTATTATCAGTTATTCTCTCCATGTGCATGAAAACATTTCTTCTATGGAGACAGGGAAAGGTCAGAATGGGTGAGGAAACTGACTACGTAAGGTTGAGGCCGTGAGTGTTATGGGAACAAAGGATATACTGCAGGCAGGATTCCCACTTGTGCAGTTCAGAAGGATCCATAATGGCACAGGCTGTCAAGCAGTCATTGAAGTGAATGATGTGATGTTGGCAGCTTGCTCAGGACCAGGGTGGTCCACTTGTTTACTGGTCACAGTTTGTAAGTGGCCTTTCCTGCAGACAGACAGCTTGTTGCTTGTCAGTCCCATGCAGATAGCAGCACAGTGGGTGCAGTTTAGCTTGTGAATCACATGACTGGTTTCACAGGAAATCTTGCCTTTGGTGGGTATGTGATATTTGTGACCTGACGGGAGTAGGTGACAGCGGAAGGATGTATGGGACAGGTATTACATTTAGTTCTGTTACAGGGATATGAGCCATGATGTAATGGGTTGGGAGCAGGGGCTGTGTTCAGATAGCCAATTATATTTTGTAAGTTGGTGGACAGAGCAATACCACTGTGGGAAGGGTGTGAAGGATAGTAGTAATGGCATTTCAAATTTCAGAACACAATGACGGGTATTCAAAACTTTGGTGGAGAATGTAATTCAGTTGTTCCAATTGTGGTTGGTACTTAGTTATGAGGGGAATGCTCCTCTGTGGCCAGACAGAGAGACTTGGGAGGAGATTGCAAAGATAAGACACAGGAGATTTGTTATTGTACGCTTTATTGAGACCCCCAGTAACTTCGAGGAATAATGCTCATGACTGTAGATGTGAGAACTGTGGGTGGATAAGCTGTATGGAAGGAACTTCTAGGTATGGAATGGGTGGCAGTTGTCAAAATGGAGGCATCACTTGTGGTTAGTAGGTTCAATATGGACAGAAGCAGTGAAGAAGCCACCTTTGAAGTGGATGTCAACTACTATGAAGGTGGCTTGTTGGCTTGAGAAGGTCCAGGGGAAGCAAAGGGGGAGAAGATGTTGAGGTTCGGTGGGATGTGGATAGGTTGTCTTCAATCTCAGTCCAAATCGCAAGATGTGCTCAGTGAACCTGAACGAGAGGACGGCTTTAGGATTCTGAGTGTTTAGGAAGGATTTTCAGTCCATTACCTCATCACTCATATCCATGCAACAGACCTAGCTACAAGACCTGTCCCATACATCCTACCACCACCACCAACACCACCACCTACTGCTCCACTCTGGTCCCATTCACCAGCTGTCCCATCAAGGGCAAGAGTACCTGTGAAACCAGTCATTTTATAAATAAGCTAAGTTTCAACCATTGTGCTGCATTCTATGATGACAGGACAACAAACAAGCTGTCTGTCCACATAAAGGGCCACCTACAAACAGGGCAAGAAACAAGTTTGTGGGATGCTCAACACAACATCCTTCATTTCAATGACTGTTTCACTGCCTGAGACATACAGATGATGCCCACAAACACCATCTTTTCCGAAATGTGAAGGTGGGAACCCTCCAGGGAATATATTCTATGCTCCTATGACTCTCCACCTCAGTTATTCACTTTTCTCATATATCCATACCTTCCTATTCCAGCACTGCTCAGCCCTCATTCCACCATTGTAGCCAGTCTTCACTTTTCTCCTCACACACACACACACACACACACACACACACACACACACACACACACATACACAAATTATGTACCTCGTAATTACTATCCAGTGTCAGGTTCAAGCATAAAATTCTGAACAACCGTTTCACTGTTAAAATATATATTTTACCTCACCACCAATGAAGAATTTATGTCAAAGAAAAGGATGAAAATGTATGTGCCACACAAGACAACATTAAAGTCATAACTTTAACATCTAATTAAGCTACTGAGGAAAGCGAAAATCTCACCTGCTAATTCCTCCTCTGCCTGCACCTGTTCTGGCTCCTGCAAAAAAGTTAAAAAACTGGACAACTTTACATCGACTTAATTTAAGTGCAAATCAAAAACCTTGAAACGTGGCAGTGGTATGTCATCTCACTGCACATGCTCATCTAAGTGTTAATAAGTTGGTAAATTAAATATTGATAGCAATTAGGAATCAGGTGCAGTGACAAGTAGATAGATATGGAATTTTATAAATGTGAGACTGATGAAAACAGCATATTGATACAAGTTAAGAATCACAAAATATTTCAATTTTAATTGAGCTTAACAGTATGAATTCACTAGAGCTGCCAGCTGCCACATACAGCAACTGTCACAGAGTAGGGAAAAGGTGCCCACAAAACGCAAGTAGGCAGGGTGGGAATTCAGATCATAGCTGATGGATGCTTGAAGGCTGGTGTAAGGATACTACCAGTGACAAAAACAGAGGTACAGCATAGTTTTCTGGAGTGAACACTCCTCAACTATGACCTGGTGTAGTAGTCAAAAGGATCACGGAAGGGGAAATGAATAACAGACATTATAAAATCACAGATCGTAGAGATAGTGATTGGGTCCATCATGGCTACATCTGCTACTATCGGGCCAGGAATTTGTGAATGGATCTTGGTCCCACAGAGCTATCTGAGGTTGGGCCACACAACAGAAGTGGAAGTGGAACTGTTTAAAAGAACTAGTAAATTTAATCCAGCAAGTTTTTTGCTATCCTTAAGGGTTCGACGACACAAAGTGTGCAACTGTTTACAATGAATGTTGTTTGCCATCATAGAATGATGGTTAAAAACATGGAGAGCACATCTCTGCATGTGAGAAGAGCCCCAACATGGCTCAGTCAAATGAGGGACTGTGACATTGCCCAGTAAAGTTGAAGTGCAAGAATGGAACATTGTTGGCAGTAATGATTACATTTGTAAGTGGGGAAATAATGATTCTCGAAGGGTGACAGGGAGCATTAAATCTCTAATCATCCTTAGAAAGCTGCCATTTGGGTGGGCACTTAGGTGGGGTAGGAGTTAGAAAATGGATGGCAAATGGTCACTTGATTTCGTACCATACATAATGATGAGATCATCATCAGGGCAAATTCAGCAGGAGCAGAAGGAGGAGGAGGAGAAGAAGGAGAAGGAGGAGCAGGAGGAGGAGGAGGAGCAGAAGAAGGAGGAGGAGCAGACGGAGGAGGAGGAGCAGAAGGAGCAGGAGGAGCAGAAGGAGGAGGAGATGGGCTGCTACTATGACACTGGGTGATTTTACAACTGCAGTGCTGTATTTCTCATCACATGTCTGGATGTCCATGTCCTTCATGAACTGAGATGTAGCAAGAAAAATACTGGAACTGCCTGATGGTAGAACACAGGATTACTGAGAAGCTGACAATTTGCAAGTGACCTGGAAGGGCACCTTTTTCCTTGACCCAGATTTCACAGATGCCCAATCATCAAGGTACACGGAAGGAGGAGATGGCATGGTCACCATTACAACTTTTGCAGCAGGGAGGAGGAGGCAGCAAGGTTACACAGTTGGCTGGGTGTGACCAGGACATCAGAGTGCGGTCATAATGATCACACTGGCAACAGTGCAGTGTGTTCAGAATGTGTTGTCTTACTGATCTTTGACAGAAGCATCTCTCTATCAAATGCGAGAAAAGGTAGGGAAGCAAGTCCCTACTCCAATGGTGTAGGCAGAAAAGGAAAAGTTGCTGTCTAATATGAAGTTGCATTCAATGATTGTTCACAATTCATAGAAACTTCCTTCTGAGATCAGAAAGAACTTTGTAACTCAATATGCTTAATGTGTCATTCATCTCCCACAATAACAGCCACTCTGACCAGGGGCTCTCCACAAGGGTGTCACCCAGCCACAGCAAGGGCCGTCTGACATGACAGCTGCTGCCAGGGTTTCCAATTATCCGAGAGGGAGAGAAAACACTACTTGCCATACATGTGGAGTGAACAACAGAGGAATCAGGAGTGTGATCCTTGTGTCGTCAAGGGGCTCACCCATATGGGTACGTAACAGCCTCATCACTCTGGTGACTTAGCAGGATGGAAGAGGGCTACAGGGGGGAAGGGCGAGGGAACAAAGGGGGGGGGGGGGGGGGAGGAATCCACACCACAGATACCAGGGAGGGAGTTGTTCCCCAAGTGGCTCACACTAAAAAACAGGAAATTTAGAAGTGGAGGTCAAACCTCAAGTGGGGACCTAAACACCAAAAAGTATGAGTGAACAGGCAAAAGGAACAAAATTGTGAACAATACAGGAAAGCGGGTGGATAGCCATGTCAATTTGAATCTGAACACTGAGAAAGGAGAAGGAGGGGGCATTGGAGAATGAGCAAGGATAGAGAGGGAGAGGAAGTTGACAAATGCAGGCAGGAAAGAAAAACTGGCTGTATTGCCCCATCTGTGCCATGTGTGAAGTCACAAAACAACTGTGAGACCCCAGCAAGGGATCTGACTTTAGTGCATCAGAATGTACCATCAAGTTGCCCATCATAAAATTGCCATCATTCAAAGGTTAAGTAAAGCAGTGCAGGCATTTTTGTGACATTTTTGAGTCTTGTGGTAAATAACGAGGAATTATAGGACACTGCTAAAATAACCATTTTCTTAGTTCAGTAATATGTGCTGCTCGCAATAAAAAACACCCATTTTCTGGCGAATAGCATTAATTTTAATGCAGCTTTTGATACGGTTTGCAATACATAGAATAAGCCTAGATTGATTGTGGGAGCACATCTGGAAAACAAGTTGGTGCTTCCTTTAGTGACTGGTGCAAGTAAACTTCATGGACTACTTCAAACAATGTTCATGTGCTGATGGCATTACAACTATTTGTATCCTTGCAAGACATAGTTGTATCTAATCTATTTGCAGAAAATGTTGACCAGTCTGTAAGAACAGAATTTAAATCCCACTGGAGTTTCAAAAGCTTTCTGATATTAGGAAAGATATAGGCTTTTCTCTAAAATAAAAGCAAATCTGAAATCGTGAAGGCTACAGAGCAACATGGCTCAGCGATTATGGGAATAAACATCAGACCACCTGCAACTCCAAGCACTTTGTCCATTTGAGATGAATCTAGTCCCTGCTTGTGCTGCATTTGTCATGTGCCACTTGCTTCATGCTTTGCAGAAATACAGAAAATTCAGACAAGCCATGTGTAGTGAACACAAACCTATTATGATGCCCAACAAAGTGTTTGCCAAATTGCCTGAAGGGTGTCCATAGGGCTTCTAGTTGCACATCTGTATGCTGTCATGCTTGTCAAAAATGACGCCACACAGAAACAAAACACACAAAATGGAACAAGGTACGATTGTCCTAGTGACATAAAACACAAACACAATGGTATACTTCTATCAAGTAAATTGTGTTATTGCTCACTTAAGTCATCCCTGGCAGAAAAAATTGCTGCTTACAACAGTGGCAATATCGTTAAAAGATAGCAATGGCACATGAAAAATTTATGCTCTCTCAGTTCACACTCACAGGCACGATTTACATCTGAAGCATGTGCACAGTGCCTCTGACTTCACAAATGGCAAAGTAGAGCACCCATTCAGGGAACAGATGGGATTATACCAGAAACAAAACAGTGCATCTCTGTTCAAGTAGACTCGTGAATAAACGTCTTCATTTTACCTTCTGCCTGTTAAATGTTGCTGGAGATAACTGACATCTCATCTCAATCCCAATGTGTCGGATTTGATGAGTATAAAAATTGTTGATCCAGAATTTTGGTCACCTTGCAAGATCAACATGATGTTGGGAGCAGAAGTTTGTCTGTACATTCAGAAGGCAAGGACTCTCTCCATAGGAACTGATCATCATGTGCTTCAAAAAGCAGAACTGTGTTGGGTTATGTATGTCAAAGCAGTATCAATTGGTAGAACACAAAATTTTGTCAAAGTATCCATTCGTGTTGTGTTCTGTGAAAACTTAGGCTGTCTTTCTTGAAGAAACTGTGAAAAACAGAAGGATCAAATCATGTCTGAACCACAGTATCTCTTATCTCAGTGACACAGCATTCTACTGGTATCACTAACTACTTAGACTGCTGATATTGACTGGATTGAGTGTCACAAGCAAAGATCTTTGATTGATGCACATGCGCAATTGTTCATGTGTGCATGTGTGTCCCAAGATGCTGCTGATACAATAATACCCTGGCTGGAATCCTGCAAGGCACTGCTCCTTCACATCTGAGTCAAGTTTTGAGTTGTTTTGTTATATTTGAGTAAGGTCATGTCTGTGTTGTTTAGAATTGTGTCTACAATAATAATGCACCTACGAGTGATTCAGTGCTTGATCATCTGTCAATGTTATGAATTGC
The DNA here is from genome assembly GCF_023897955.1 of Schistocerca gregaria. Lineage (NCBI taxonomy): Eukaryota > Metazoa > Arthropoda > Insecta > Orthoptera > Acrididae > Schistocerca > Schistocerca gregaria. The sequence goes on from NC_064925.1 coordinate 30,010,754, forward strand.
ACTTTGTGTTCTGGGTCACGCGTCATGCAAGTGCATGAGTATTCCATGTTTTAAGTCTCATGAAGGAAATCTACTCCAACACAACCTGTGTCAGAGGCAAAGCAATCTCGGTACATGTTTTTGCTTGAGCTAATGTATCAACACTTGTAGAAATATTTGCTTCTGAATAATGCAAATTTTAAAGAGTGTTAATTTGTATTGCTAGTCAGTTGTGCCAGTCTTTCACATTTTCTACTTTCTGGCCCTTATTGTGTGAAGCTTTATTTGTGCAGATTACTGATTCCATTGATATGTGTCAGCAGAAAATTTGGTGTTCCAGTTCCCTAGGCTTAGAGCAGAAATATGTTTGCATTTTGCCATGGTGGCACTTCCTTCGTCATGTGGCACCCAGATTGACTGGCTGTCTGTTGCCCTACTAGTCACCCCATTGTGGCTCAAGGGAAGTGAAGTTGCTCATTTGACATGAGCCATGGTGGAGTGTGACCACTGGGTAGGAACCAGTAGTCTTTTTGGTGAATTTATTGAGATCTGGAGATTAAGGTATATTTACCGCGCCAGAGGTTCCTCCTCATTATACCTTTAACTACTTGATTAAACCTTGTATTTTTATTACTAATTCTCAACACATTAAGTTTCAAACCCTGTTAGATATCAGTATAAACTGTCAATTGTTACCTCGGTGAATAGTCATTACCTAACTCCACTTGGGGAATTTGGCTGCTTGTTCCATTTTGACTGCTATAGCTCTCTGCTGTAGCTCTCAGCCTGCTCCGAATTTTGGTAGATTGTATATTTATAAAGGTAATTTTTAATGTTTGTTTGCAATGCATGGGTTACTTCTTATGGGCTTTTGTTTCTTTCTCTTAAGTGTTATACATTACGAAGCAGCCTTCCAACAGCTACAATCAGTTGTGTGACTTGCGAATGTTCTTGTATTTGGATGAATGTTATTCAATTGTGTAACAGCTACAAAAGCTGCAAGTTGTTAGCTCACTTTCTGTCTGTCATTGTAGTTCATTTGACTGATAAATTTTTTTGTTGAACCTGCCCAATTTGTGTGACGTTTCCTTGTTTTGTAACCTGTGTACTTCGAATTTCATGCCCTGTGCATAATGGTACAATTGACAAAATACGGCTTCTAATTAATTAAGCCTGTTCAAGTTTCAACTGTGAGTATTGTAATTTTTAAAAAGTTAATAAATTGTAATAATAATAATAATTATTTTGGTATGTATTAAAGTGTATTACATACAATAAGTGACAAAATATGCGAGTCGACATTTCATTTCTTTTGCTTAAAGCTGTTCCAACCCAAGTTCTGAGATATCAATGTTTTTATTACAGAAGAAGAGCAGCAGTGTGATTCACACTTCCTGACAATAAACAACTGAAGATTCAAAAGATAGATTCATTGTTCATCTTCCATTTCAGGAAGAGCTGAGTTTGTTATGCAATTCTTTCCACAATGGATCAAAATGCTTCTCTTAAACTGAGCAGAAACTAGCAAGACAATCAAAGTTTGTTGAAAGCTACACAGAGTTTATGAGGAACTATAATATTTACGACATATGGTAATAGTAATCATAACAGATGCCATTTCATATTACATGCCACATCAGATATCTTTAAAAAACTAGCTTAACTACTAAAGCAAGAGTAATGTTTTACTGTCTTGCCAAATGGAATACGAATTTGTCACTCAACCGTCTTCCAATGGTAGGAACAACCAAGAAATATTATTTGTACTCTGTATGATTATACTTCCACATGCAACACATTGCTTCACAGTAGACATGGAGAACATGTATCGACAAGTTCTGGTTATAATTGAAGATCACACTTTCCAGTGAATATTGTGGAGGAGTGATAGATCTTCACCACCTCAGGAATACCAATAAAGGACCATCACATACACAATGACTTGTGCCCCCTTCCTTGCAGCACAGTGTCTGATACGATTAGCTCACGAAGAGAGTGAGCAGAGTGAGGCAGCAAAGATTCTCACTTATCATTTCAATATGGACCACTGTATCTCAGGTTGTGATACAGTAAGGGCTGAAATTGAGCTCCAGCAAGGTCTCGTGAACATATTGATCAGAAGTGGATCTTCACTATGGAAATGGTACAGAAACAGTGCCACACTATTTAAAAGTATCCCCTCAGTGGTGCAAGCGACAAATTTTTTTTCTGCTTGAAAATGATGAGGATATTAGAACTTCAGGTTTATTCTAGCATCCAGCTAATGATCATTTTAAAATTGTAAACAATGTCAAAGCAGCACCTAATATCCACAGCTTCACAAAACACACACTACTGTGTGCAACAGCAAACATTTTTATCAATTTGGATTAATTAGTCTCATTGTGATCACATTAAAGATATTTTTGCAATGTCTATGGCAGCATAAGTTAATGTGGAATGAGCCTTGTCCTCAGAGTTTCACTCTTTGTGGCAGACACTGTACAGTCAAATTCTTACGACACACAGCATGCATATTGATTGTATAGTCATTGCAGGAAACAGAAATCAGTACAAGATTTGGATAATCATCCAAATATTTATCATTTGATTCTATTTCATGTATCAGAGACCTATCTGAATATTACTGGAAGCAAATCCCAAAAAACAAAAGTAGCTACACACTTACTTTTACTTCACTCAGCACAATCTGTGATACATGAGCAACCAAACATAAAGTTAGTTTTATTGAATTACTAAGCTACATGTGTTAAAATCTTCACACCCAGAGACAAGATGACCTCTCTATGAAATGCACAGGATATATATTAAATAGCCACAAAAGTATCCGTAGAAGATTTTTTGAAGTTTGTCTGGCTAGGATAATAGCAAGAATAGTGACTCTGCTATCAATGTAGGAAGGTACTTCTTGTGTAGTTGCAATAACTAAATATTTTAGACAAATTAGTTATCATATCTACTGCTGTGTAACCTAAAACTTGGGTAAAGTTACATAATTTCACAATGTCTATAGTACCGATGAACAATGGCTGCAGCAATATAGCCATATTTTAGTTCAAACAGTTGATTTAAACTTTTATTCACTTCAGGAATTTTTTTCTCTTGTGAATGAACTCTGTTGCAAATTTATGAAGAATTGCTGCAGAGTGGGAAAACGATATTTGCATTATTAGGCTTCACCATACCTGCTGATTTTTGGTTTATTCCTTGCTACCTCATTCTTGTTCAGTGATGTGCCTAGCCCATAGATCTGTTAGCATAGTGGCAACTGTCATTGTATCAGGAGAAAAACATGGTGGTGAGCTGCCATTAGCCAGTATGAAAGTATTGTTTGAGAAGAGTTTTTGGACTGTTCAGTATACAATTTTATTATGATAATGGATTTGAGATAACATTTTGGTAACCAGTGTAAACAAAGTTGCATATGTCATAGGGGCCAGGAAGGAGTGGAGTGCAAAAAACAATGAGAAAGAAAGTGGAGATGAATAGGATACATAGAAAGGAGTTGATTAATTAAAATGAGGTTGTGAAGGGCAGCACACACAAGGGATGAAAACCCTTGGATGATGAAATTAGTGAGCACCCTAGGAGGAGGCCAGGAAACTGTGTGGTGTTCATTACATGCCACAAAACCAAACTTGTTTTGCTACTGGTGAAACTCACCCATGTTCTGCCAGTCTCACAGGTGCTACCCTCTAGTTTCACTTGCCTGAGCAATAGGAGGTGGACCTTGCTCCTCGACAGGGCCTGATTGACAAGAAAAGAAATTGCGTGTTAATATAAAAACAACTTTATCTGCAAAGGTAAAACAAACAGGTGATTCACTAAGAATGTTACAATATGACATGATAAAGAACAGAATTATTTCAAGCTTTTAGAGTGCCTAATGATCAGTGAATAACTGAGCATCTGATCTACACAATTATGTTCAGTAGTGAACATTACTAACTGTTTCCAAGAAAGCCAAAACTTTATTCCATTTGGTGGCTGCTATCTGAAGGCTTCCAGGTGCAAATAAATTTTCAGTCAACATTTCACATAATTATTGACTATTTTTTTACAATCCTGTAGTAATGTGCTTATTGAAAAATACAACTTTATGTTACAGGATTAATTCACTGTGGCAAGTTAGGTACTGTATGTATGACTGTGTACGAAGCCTCACTCACTTTAGGCATATGCAAATATTATATTCATCAAGTATTTTATAACGAGAGCACTTAGTTACTTGCAGTAAACTTCACCCCCAATTTCTAATTATTATGAATATTTCTCAGCAATGCCTCACACAAAGTAACAGAAAAAATGTTTATCACTTACCACATTTTTGCTGTTCATGCAATCAAACTGCCGCATGAAACAAATACAATGCAACCCTTCATTCTTTTCTTACAGATGGGTACATACAGCTACAAGCAAGCATGGCAGATGATGTGGGGTATTTCTCAGGTGCATTCTTCATAGAGGTGAGGCAGGACGTACTTTGATGGGTATGGCAACAGGATGGAGTAGGAGACATAATAGGAATGAGGTGAAAGTGGGTGGTGTACCATCTGGAAGGTACCTTACAATGCCATCTTGTGAAATTGAACAAAGGGCTCTGTTGCTTGCATGTTAGGGGGCCTGAAACAAACTCAGTGCAGCTCATCTTGCCCATGACAGGCTCTGTATAATTTCTGTACAGAGGCCCATAACACTGAACAATTTTCCAGTACTCCAGCAATGCACAGCCTTCATAGATCACTGCACAGTGGCTTACCAGCCAACCTGGGTCACAAACTCTACATCACCTATCTACTTCAGTGTGCCATGGCTGTTTTAATAAGAATGCAGCCGTCAATATTGGCGTCACCAGTGCATCCTACACTCCAGGTGCCTACAGCAGTGGTTCTCAGTTGTTACCAACTGAGGGCTGAACTGGAGATTCCAGAATAGTTCTCATAGTAGCAAATATCTTTCAGTGGAACAGGGCATTCTCTATCTTGCCTTCACTAGAAATGTGTTTCATTAGCTGCATGCTGTTACACACAATCTGTGTTGCTATGAAGCTCTGTTCCATTTGACTACTCAGGAACATCTCTGTTCTTGTGTTATTTTCATTACTTCTTTGTTTCTGGAAACTTATTACCAGTGTCATTCCACCTCACCATCTTCTTCAATGATGATGTGGCCTTATTACTGTATTATTCTTCCAGGTCTGTGCCTCCTGGATGGCACTGCCATTGCCTCCATGAGGATGACAGTTATATTTTTTGCTGCTATATAGACAACTTTTACACTGAGCACATCAACAACATTGGAATCGAGGACATCACCAGTCCAATTTGCAGTGCTCACCTGACACCTTAAAGAATGATTCTCATGTTAGTGACAACCTTAGAGTATGTAAGAACCATTTTTATGTTGCTTGCACTAGGAAACTGATTCACTTGTACAACATTATCATGTGCCTTCTGTGTTGCAACGAAGTAGTAACGTTATTGCTACCTGAGCAACATTTCTCTCCTTGCGCATGGATCATCCACATTAGGTGGGAGATATGACCATGAGTTTGGGTGGCCAATAGCAGCTCCCTGCTGTACTCCCTGTAGAGAGGTGAAGCAGGAATACAAACAGCTCTATCGAATTTCGACCGTAATAAGTGCAAAATATGTTCAAAAAGAGTTATACGAGGTATTCTGTGTATTAACTGCAATTACTGGTACCACGAAAAATGCATCAAAGTTCACCTGAAATACTTTAACAGAGAAGAACAGTGGACATGCCACCAGTGCATCATACTAGCATCTGAATCCAAAGTAAACAATACTCTAAAAATGCAGGATCACATAATTATGTCGCTGAAACAAGAAACAATTGACCTCAACCATAAGGATAAAAGCCAACTGGTTAAGTATCATGAACTATTAGTGAAGTGTAATGAATTTCAAGTGGCAATAACCAGTAAAAACACAAACAATGAACTCTTTATCCGCACCTTGAATGTAAATATTGGTAACAAAAGCTGGCATTTGACAGGACAGCGTGCTATGAGAAATAGTCAAGCTGTAAATCATGCTCAGAATGCAATGCTCAGAAATCATGTGTTGTCTAGCACAATGTGTGATAATAGCTCTGTAAAATCTGCATGTAAACAAACTGCAATGGAAAACAAAGCTAATGTGGGGGTAGACCTATGTGAAATGGATCCAGAAAGTTATTTTAAAAGTGTAACTTCTGATAACCACCTGGTGCAAGATGCTAGCAAGATTAATTTACAGCCTAACGTTGCACAATATCTTACACAAAAATTAACCTAAAGTGAACAATCTGCCACAAAGTGTACGAGTAATCCACTGACGAACATAGTTTCTCAAGCACCAATATATGTGCAGGACAAAAGCGAAAGAAATTACAGAATGTTACAGAGCAAGAAAATTTTGGAAAAAAATGAAAGTACTAATAATAAGTGACAGTGATGGAGGGGCCTGTGCTCAAAAACTGTAAGAAAAACTAGGGCCCCCGTATCAGGTAAAAAGCATAGTAAAACCTGGCACCCCACTAAAAAGGTGATAAAAAACGCAGAAAATTTGACAAGAAACTTCAGTACATGTGATACGAGGTCTATCCACAAAGTAAATTATGATTTGTAATTAAAAATAAAGCATTGGAATTTTTTTAATTATATACAGATGAAAGCCACACTTAAATACTACTATTCTACTTAGTTGCCATTTAAATTAAGGAAGTTGTAGCGATGGACAAGCTTGGACATTCCTGCATCATAAAATTCAGTTGACTGCACCTTCAAACACGTGGTTACCTCTTCTTGAAGCTGTGCGTCGTCATCAAAACACTGCATAGCCAACCAGTTCTTCATTGCTGGCTCGGTGCCAGGTCGGGACTGTCAGATGGATGAGGAAACAAGCCCCAGTTTAAAGATTTGAGAACTTCACGAGTGACATTTGTGTGTGTGCCCAGGTGTTGTCATGAATCAGCAAGATCTTTGAGCCCAACTTTCCCCTGCGCTTGTTTTGTATTGCTCTTTCTGAGGTTGTGCAGAGTTTGGCAATACTTTTGAGAGTTTATTGTAGTGCCTCTTTCTGGGAAATCCACAAAAGTCACACCTTTTCTGTCCCAAATGAGGTAACCACGTGGTTGAAGGTGCAGGCGGCTGAATTTTATCACTAAGGAAATTTCAAGCTCGACCCTTGCTACGAAAAGTGCCTTAATTTAAATGTCATCTATGTAGAGAAGTAGTATTTAAATGTGGCTTTCATCTGTATATAATAAACTTTTCCAGTACTTTATTTGTATTTAATTCCAATACGTAATATACTATGTGGATAGCCCTCATACTTTGAACATAATAGGTGGTTCTAATGACATAGACAAACCTCTGAATCTAATGTTGAAACATGTGGTAGAACCATTGGCAACAACACTCGCTCGAAGTCACAAAATGAATATCATTATCCATTCTACACCCAGGAGATATGATGTTCAAAATTTAAGTAGTAAAATTGATACTGCAAACCTCCGCCTGAATTTAAAAAAACATGCATACAAAAGAAGAATTGCTCCAAACGTTGAAATAGAGAGACTAGCCAGAAACCACTTCACAATAAATGGCTTACACCTAAACAAATGTGGTATGGAGATTATTTGCAATAGACTGGCCTTCCTGACAACTGTGGGTGACAATAAGAAACCAAAATTTAGAAACCATAAACAGATGCTAATAAGCAATTGGATAAAGACAAACAAGATGGGAAATTAAAAGAGTAATAGTGACCTTAACGTGCAAACTGCACTAGACAAATGGGTGACAAAGTCACAGAGATGAAACACAAACCCCTTGACACCTCATAAAGGTCTGGAACCGGAAAGGATCAATAATGTGATGGTGAACATTATGAATATGTCCCTCCAAAATGTCAATGTGATGCCTCAGCAGTGTGAAGTGCATGTGGACACTTTTCAGGCCCACCTGGAAGATGAGTCAACTGCCAAGGACAACCAACAGAACCAGCATAGCTGCTCAGATGTCAACATTTCTGGAATACAGCACAATTTAAACTAAAGGTCAGTGACACAGTAAATATGACTTCGAGCCCCTCTGAGTAAAACCCACTCAGACCTGAAAATCCGTTATCACAATGTCCAATCCTTGAGCAACAAAACTGATGACTTAAGCATTTTGCTGACCAGTGAACTCAGTGACATCTCAGTAGTAAGCCTAGCAGAGCACTGGCTCTGCACTGATGTAGTTAAGTTAATCTCACTACCGAACCTCAAATTGGCTTAACACTACTCCAGATCAAATGATGGACATGGTGGTGTTGCCATCTCCATCAATCAACACATTGAATATAGCCCACTTTCTACCCTAAAGGAAATAGGAACAGACAAGATCTTTGAATGTGCAGCCATAAAGCCTACAAATCTAAATGTAATTGTAGCTACAATTTACCATCCCCCTTCCAGTAGTATTAAAGATTTTCTGTTACAAATGGACTTGTTTCTATCCAAAATAAGTCAGTGGAAACAAGATGTGATTATATGTGGTGACTTCAATATAGACTTTCTCACTCACAACAGACACAGGGAAACATTGATTAACAGTACAAAAACTTTTAATCTGCATGGCCCTCTAAACGAGCCCAATAGAATAACACCCACATCCAAGACAGCTCTAGATCAAATTTTTGCAAATAGGAATAAACTTAACCCAACTCTACGAGTATACAATGCAGGATTCAGCAGCCACAAAGCTGCAATTCTAAAGGTCAATGTGAGCAAAGATACCTCATACCCAGCCCCCCTAAAACTTTAAAGTTTTTCACCCAAGAGTACTTCAACAAGCTTAATGCCCTCCTTAGTAAAGAAAAGTGGACAGATATGTACACAACCAATGATGTCAACATGATATTCAAGATATTTCTTGACAAAATGATCCACCACTTTGAAGAGGCCTTTCAACAAAAACCAGTAAGAATAAATAATAGTAATAATAATAATAGAAACAAGAGTTGGATTACACCAGCTATAAAAATCTCTTGCAAACATAAAAGAATACTCCATATGTTATGAAACAAAGTAGTGACTCCCGAACTAACAGAATATTATAAAAAACTACACATTTATCCTAAGAAGAGTGATAGGACAAGCAAAAAAGATGCAAAATGATGAGTACACTGACAAATCCAGCAATAAAGTAAAAGCAATGTGGAATTTCATAAAAAGGTAAAGAGGGGAAATGAAAAGTTCACACACTAACATAGAAATTAAAGTCAACAATGAATCTGTATCTAATCCCAACATTGTGGTGAATTCTTTCAACAATTTCTTTACGACCATAGCTGAAAAATTGTCGAAAATAATCCTAATACAAATTAACAACCAGCAAACCAAAAATATCGTACATGTGCAGAGTAAACTTTAATTACCAAAGTCACTGAAAATGATGTTGCAAAAGCCCCCAGAGAGTTAAAAAATTCATATTCAGCTGGAATTGGTGGTATCCCAGCAGCTGCAATAAAAATTGTGAACACACAATTGCTGAACCATTAACTCACCTCTGTGGCTGTTCTTTCCAGGAAGGTATCTTGCCTGACGCTCTGAAACTTTCTGAAGTAATTCCTGTCTTCAAAAAAGGTGGAGATAAAGACATGAATAACTACAGGCCTATCTCAATCTCATACTGCTTTTTTATAGTTTTTGAAAAAATAATGTACAAAAAAATGATGAACTTCATTGAAAAACAAACAAACAAAAAAAAGTTTATTAAGTTTAGCTCAACACTGGTTCTGAAGCAACAAATCTACTGAAATTGCAGTATATGATTGCATAAATATGCTATTAGAACTGTTAGATAGAAAAGAACCCATAACAGGCATATTTCTGGATCTTCCAAAGGCTTTTGACACTGTTGATCACAAAATATTACTGGAAAAAATAGAACACTATGGTATCAGAGGAATTGCAAACATCTAGATTGCTACATTCCTAACCAATCGAATGCAGAGAGTCAGCATGAAATACACTAATAGACAAAGCAACTCAATAACCGAAATAATATCAAGTAATAAAACTGTAAGACAAGATGTTCCACAGGTCTCAGTATTGGGACCTCTAGTTTTCCTCCTGTATATTGATGACTTGAGCCTGAATGTTGACGCACACAGAACAATAATATTTGCTGATGACACAACTGTACTCCTCAAAGGGGAGAATACAGAGGCTGTGTAAAAAGCTGAGAACTTGGCCACTGAACAACTCAGCATATGGGCTAAAATCAACAGATTAACTATTAATACCAAAAATAAAGATTCCATGAACTTTCACACAACACAAAGCACAAATTCCTCTTAGTCATTTGTCACTGTAAATAACCAGCAAATATATACCAACACTGTTTTCAGATACCTGAGTCTGTGGGTTCAAGATAACCTGAAATGGAATACACATACAGGAGAGGTAAATGCCAGGATTTGTACTGGGTGTTTTGCATTGAGTGTATTGAAAATGTGGAAGCCTGAAAACATTAACCAGCACATACTGTGATTACATACGAGCCTACCTAAAATATGGTGTAATATTCTGGGGAAATTCTCCAAGTGCTTGGAGCACATTCAGAATCCAGAAGAGAGCAATGAGGATTATTACTGGGAGAAAACCCGGAGACTCCTGCAAACCCATCTTCAGAAAGTTGGAAATATTTTCACTGCCTAGCCTCTACATTCTCAAGACTCTAAAATTTTTCAGAAACCACATAGTGCCAACTGACCCCAGAGTCATAAAAAATAATGAAATACATGAACACAACACCAGGAAAAATGCGAATCTGCATGTTTTACGTACAAACACTTAACTGTGTAAAATAGGGAGCTTTCCACATGGGCCTCCAACTGTTAAACAATCTTCTCACAAGTGTTAAGTCCATCAAAGACAACATAAAATTTAGCAAAGTTGTGAAGTCATATTTGTTGTGTCACTGTTTATACTCTGTAAATGAATACTTAGAACAGTAATCTTGCTATTTCTATTAAATTGAAAACATTGAGCAATATAATACATTAGGATACTATGGGCCCATATTAATATATGTTAACAATGTTAACTGACATTTTCCTACATCTGCAACACACTGTGTACCATCATATCACCCAGAATAAGTAAATAAAACAAAAACAGATTGGTCTGGGAACAAATTGTAGCAAAAATCTTAGTGGAAAATATTTTATGAACAAAGGGATAGTGATACTGTACTTAAATTATTGTTGGATCCTTATTATCAGCCATTCTCTCCACATGTGTGAAAACATTTCTTCTATGGAGACAGAATGGGTGAGGAAACTGACTACACAAGGTTGAGGCCAGGAGTGTTATGGGGACAAAGGATGTACTGCAGGCAGGGTTCCCACTTGTGCAGTTCAGAAAAGCTGGGGTTGGTGAGAAGGATCCATAATG